>NC_063354.1:5380989-5381936 GCF_021869965.1 Rhincodon typus | reverse complement strand
CTCACGCACACTCCCTCACGCACACTCCCTCACGCACACTCCCTCACACACACTCCCTCACACACACCGTCACACACACTCCCTCACACACTCACATAGGCATAACATCAAAAAAAAAGACCAAGTATAAAAATGCTTTCTCATCAACTCCTGAGGTTTGCATCATTCAAGTGTTCTTCCCACTTCTGATGCCTGGCTTTGACTGCTTTAGAAATTTCTGGAAACACTGGCTGCCTTTCATTTTATCATCTTTGCGACATCCAGATGAGAGTTTGATCTGCAACCTACTTCACAGGGGCCTTGATGTTTTGTTGGGATAACTGGCGATTAATTGTCTGTTTTTGGTTATTCCTCCTTTCACCTCGTCCCACCATGTTTCTGAACCTCAGAGATTTTGAAACTAATTTTGATCTTCATTCAGGCATCCTAGTGACTTCTGCTAACTCAGAGATTCACTGTAGTGATTAGTAACATGTAGACTGCATACCGAACCACAGAACCACAAAAGACAGACACTAACGCACTGACTTGACAGGATAGATACAGAGAAGTTGCTTCCTATACTGGGAGAGTGTTGGATCAGAGGGCAAAATAAGGGATTGTATACTTAAGACAATGATGAGGAGGAAGTTCTTCTCTTCAAGGGTAGTGAATCTTTGGAATTCTTTACCGTGCAGGACTGTAGAAGTTGAGTCTTTATGTATATTCAAGGCTGAGAAAGATTTTTAATCAGTAAGGGAATCAAGGGTTATGGAGAAAAAGGCAGCAAATTAGAGATGAGGATTATCAAATCAGGCACGTACTCATTAAATGGATGGAGCAGATCGATGAGCTGCACAGCCCTCCTTCTGTTCCTATGTCTTATATTGTAATGAGTAAATCAATAATTGTTAAGAAAGGGACAACAAGGTGCAGGGCTGGATGAACACAGCAGGCCAAGCAGCATC
>NC_063354.1:5375294-5375989 GCF_021869965.1 Rhincodon typus | reverse complement strand
GATGCTGCTTGGCCTGCTGTGTTCATCCAGCCCTGCACCTTGTTGTCTCAGATTCTCCAGCATCTGCAGTTCCTACTATCTCTCATTGTTAAGAAAGGCACTGGTTTTGCCAGTAATTGCTGCACAAACTGCAGTTCAGTTCCCACCTGTAATACCATTGGTTGGCCAGGCGGAGGGGCTGTTACGTCCATAAATCATCTCCATTGAAACACGTCAAACGCAATGAGCAACAATTTGATTAATTTCCTTAATCAGTTAAAATTTAAACAACAACCTGTTCATTCTACCAAGCATTAAATCGGTGTTAGTTCCTTTCCAGAACTAACTTTCTCTTCTCATTAAATCCCACTTGTGTTTTTAATATTTGCATTGATCACTTGGTTCAGTTTAAATTTTGAATTGTCAGTTTTGAGAGAAAATTAAATGCAGATTAAGTGAAGCTCAAACTGGGGCTGCGGTCGGAGATGGAGAGACTGAGACAAACAGCTTTTAATGGTATCTCATTTTCTAAGCCTTCTTCCCTTTTCTCTATTCCTCTGCTTAAGGTTTTCACATCTCCCTGTCCTATAACAGATGGACAGTGCTCGCTTGCTATTCTCTGCAAAATCCCCAAGTGACCAATCCTTCTTCCTCAGACCAGGTGGCAAGGTCCACTGCAGCAGAGCTGCTGAGCCCAATCCACACACACACAGACA
>NC_063354.1:5351549-5375284 GCF_021869965.1 Rhincodon typus | reverse complement strand
CAGAGAAACACATATCCATATATGGATACAGACACACATACAGACACAAACCACAAATGCTGACACACACACAAACATACATAGGCACAAACACACTTTTTCTCACACACAGACACGGACACATACCAGAGAAAAGGAACCTTTAGCAGAATTTTTAAAATCCTGCTAAACTGAGAGCTGGTGAGCTCAATATTAATGCCCTCCCCATCCTCTTTCCAATTCCTCCACCCCCAGGTGTATCCTCACCTCTTGTGGTTCCAGAGTCAGGATCTCCACTGCAAACTTCTGAATCTAAAATAAACACAGAGAAAAGCTGGAGAAACTCAGCAGGTTTGGCAGCTTCTGTGGAGAGAGAGAAACAGAGTTACAGTTTTGAGTCCAGTGACCCTTTTTCAGACCTGCTGAGCTTCTCCAGCAATTTCTGTTCTTGTTTCAGATTTCCAGCATCCACGGTTCTGTGTTTTAATATTGTGTCTTGTATTCTGTCACGTTTGTCCCTTTCCAAATGATTAACAAGAGCCGAGGAGTGGGGTGGAAGAGGTTATGTTGTGTGGCATGAAGAGACTGGATGGGTGGAATGGCCCTTCCTTGGTTCTTGTGTGATGAGCTCAATCTAAGAGGCAATGCTGGAGGCTGGGGTGGTACAATACACTGAGGCCATTCACAGGGAGCCAGCACAGAAAGCTAAAACCAGGAAATGACTTGAATTGATGAACAAAATCACAAGTTACAAAGGCTCTGTTCTCACAGCGATAATGTCAGCTCAGCTACAAGCTGCAATCAGGTGCCCCCAGGATCCCCACTCCAGAACCAGCCAGCATCTGGAATCAATGAAACCCTTGCTACCTCTTCACATCAGCTATGTAACCCCTGCTGATATTTTTTAAAGAGGGACAATGCAGGTTCCTCTGTGTCTTACCGTACTGGGCCAGGAACTCAGTAAAGTCACCTTGCACAGGGAGAGACAACCTACCCCTTAGGGTAATTGAAGCCAGCCCCCCACCCCGGCGCATTCACATACCCCCCAGGCTAAGGGAGTGGGTGGAACACTGTCAGGGTATTACCCTTCACTGAGGAATCTAGAACCAGGCACCACCATTTCAGAAGAAGGGCTGTACCCAGTTCAGACGGCAGTGAGAGTCAGACAGTCATTAATCTTTGGAATTCCCTTCCCCAGAGAGCACTGCAGGATGGGCCATTGAATATATTCAAGGCTGAGGTAGACAGGCCTTTGATTGGCCAGAGAGATGTTCATGGTGACAGGCAGGAAACTGGAGTCAAAGCGACATCTGATCAGCTGGGAAGCAGGCTATATGGTCCAAATGGCCGACTATTGCTCCTATTATCTTAGTATTGGGAGAGTGTAAATGGACATCCCCTCTGATCCTGAGAGTTAAAATTATCCTCCTGTCAACACCCAGTTCCAGGAGCTACATGAGACCATGAAAAATAGGAACAGGGGGAGGCAATTTGGCCCCTCGAGCCTGTTCTGCCATTCAATAGGATCATGGCTGATCCAATCAGATTTGTAATAACTTTGTGCAGTGTTGGGTACTGTGCCCATATGAAACAATAAAAGCCCTGGTCTATGCCATGATGGAGAGTCTCTGTAACCCAGAGTATGAAGACTCACCCACGCAGGAGAATGATCAATCTTGGTGCATTTCTAAGGTTTTAGAGTAGATCTGTAGCTCGCGTTGTGGGTGTTGAGGTTGGTCGGCTCGCCGAGCTGGTTCGCTGTTCCGCAGACATTTCATTACCATGCTGGGTAACATCATCAGTGCAGCCTCCAATGAAGCGCCGTTGTGTTTTCCTGCCTGGTTTTTAAACTCAGGAGTCTGTTGAGCTGGCTAGCCAGAAGATCGCAGCCAGCTGTGATACCTCTCCAGCATTGGTCCCAGGATACCTTGGTCGGGGGGGTGGTGGTGGGGGAACAGGAACCCCTTGATGCGGGGGAAGCGAGAACTAGGTACCATTTGGAATGCTAACAGTGGAGAAAATTGTGCATAAAGGTACATCAACCCCTTGGAGCTTTCCAATTTGTCAAGACCTGTCAACAAATGTCAAAATGTGTAACCACGAATAGGAATGATTCGCTCAACAAAGGATAGTGTGTAAAATAGAACTTTCAATAATAGAACTATATTTTTCTCCTTTGTGCATAGACACTTGCAGATACTCAATGAGTTGGTATGAGTGCAAGGTGATGGGGGAAAGACTGGAGGGTCAGAGTAGGCACTGAGCTGGCATAGGGGATGTGAGAGTCCATGGGAGATGTTTAGAAGGCATTAAATTGCATAGGCTATCAAGGGTATGACGTGGTGAGTGAATGGGGTTGAGGGGAAGTGAGGACGGTGTAAAGGCTGAGGGAACATTGTATATTTCTCCTCTTTAGGAGAAGTCAGGTACACATTTGGACCAGGTCCTGGGACATTTTGCTACTGGTAATGTACCCTTTATGATTGTGAAAGGGCATGGGTTTGTGCATTAAAAAAAGTGCACAAAGTCTATGGGACTGGCAAAGTTGTCAAGGAACCAACTCCCAAAAAATTGTGTGGAGTTAAAAAAAAGACAGTGCAGATATTTCAAAATGCCTGCTCATATAAAACCATTATAGTATTTGTGCTGTGTGTCCTTTTCAAAATGACATGCCCATCAAATGAGCATTTTGATTAGACAGCTTAGATGGACAGCTGATGGACAGTGTAGAAACAGGCCCTTCAGCCCACCATGTCTATGCTGACCGACAAACACCTAACTGTGCTCATCTAGACACTTCTTAAATTTTACAAATCTACCTGCCTCCACCACCCTCTCAGGCAGCATGTTCCATATTTCTACCATGCTCTGGGTGAAAAATATTTTCCTCAGATCCCCTCTAAACCACTTACACCTCATCTTAAGCTTAATAATAAAAAAGCTTGTGACATAAGCCTGTGCTTCCCAAAGATTTTCTCATTGCCACCTCATTTTATTTCTCAAAGTTTGCTGAGACCAGACCTGTCAGAGGCTGGGGACAGGGAGGAGATGTGAGGGCTGGTGCCTGTGTGCAGTCTGTAAGGGTGAGGGGTGGATGGGAAGGGAATGCCTGTAAGAGTGAAGGCGGGGTTGGAGGGTTGGAGTGGGGTGTGAGCCTGTGAGAGGAGCTGGGGAGAAAGGTGTTTAATCAGCAGTGATTTTAAACCTCCTAGTTTGTTGTTTTAGGAAAGAATTCAGCCTACGACATCAGGCATGAAGACCTATGAGGTTTACAGGAACCCTGAAGCTGTTAGCCCTTAATCGATGCTCCACAACCTGGTGACCCCTTTGGGGGCTGGGACCTGCAGTTTGAGAAGTTTTGGCATAAGGGATAAAGCACTAAATGTTAAGCCTTTATATGAAATGTTTGTTTTCAGAAGGGATTAGTTGAAGGATTTTCAATGTATTGACTCTATTTTGGTAATCATTGGGAGTGTGTTTTTTTTAATAGCATTACCAGCAATTGCCCCTGTCAGCATTGCTCCTGAGGTTCATCTGTGATGGATAGCAAGTAATTCACCATGAAGAGGGAGGGGCAAAAGGTGATGGGTACAGCAGTATGAGTTTGCAGGAGATAAGTAGGGGCTATATATAACCATTGATTTGGTTGAGGGCACAGAGGAGCAATAAGGAGAAATTTGGAGATAGGCAAATAATGGCTTAGGTCTATAAAGGACCAATGGGGATAAAGTGAATGGGCATAGGGCCACGCAAATAATTTGAGGGGCAGTGTGGATATCTAGAAGGCCTGAGGGTGGCATGGATGGAACATGAGGGGTGCGTGGACTGAGGGAGTGCGAGCAGGAGGGGAGTTAGAGTCGTAGAGTCACAGAGTTATACAGAAGGGAAACAGTTTTATGTTTTAATCTTCATTTTCAAACTTTGACCCCAGTGCTGCTATTTTGAGACGGGCTCTGAGCCTACTTTGGAACTGCTGGCACCTTAGACTTTCCCCGGCTCACCCACCCTGATTCCCAGTGCACCCTCCCCCGCTTCACCCTGTTCTGTCCGTGTTTCTGAGTTTCCAGTGGTCTGTCATTTAAATTCTCCACACCGCTCTCAGGCTGACCTCTCTATCCTCAGCCTCTTTTGTCTTCCAATGAATATCAACTCAAACTCAAGCAACACCACCTCACAGCTTTCATTTCACAGTTTGCAGCACCGAATTGAACAATTTCAGACAGTAATCTCTTTCTTTCACTGTAGCCCAAAGCCCCTGGGCACTTGCCATTTGAATGTGCCGTCCTCTCAAGCTGCCATTTCTGTTCTCGGGCAGCTGCAGTGTTCCACTGACACTAACCTGAGCTGGAGGAACGGCGCCTCATCTTCCGTTTACAGTCTCTAGAATCAACGTTGATTTCAACAACTTCACAGAGCGATGAAGCTAGTTCCCATTCTGAGACCCGCCCCCTGCAGCTTCCTCCCCCACCTCAGCACCAGCTGGAACTCACTTCCATTTTATTACTTTCCGTCAGAGCTGACTGTTACTTTGCTATTAACATCCACTCCGGACCAATGTTTTGTTTCGTCCCCACAAAAATTACCAATCCCCCTTTGCCTTTTGATTCAAGCCACCTGTTATCTCTCTGACCTATTGACCTTCTCTTTGTTCCAATGCTCCTTTTTTAACGGTGTTAAACCCGTAACTATTCCGCCTCTTTTCAGTTTGAAACAACAGTCAGATTAAATTTGGGAGTCATAGACTCAGAAGAGGAAATTACTCTCTTTCTCTCCCCACAGATGCTGCCAGACGTGTTGGGTTTTTCCAGCACTTTCCAACCTGCACAGTATTTTGTTTTTGATCCTCTAACCAACCGCTTCCTGCCCACTTCTTTTGGTCGCTCTACATTCAGTATCCTCCGCTCTGAGGTTTGGGAAGGCATCCTGCTGAAGGATGCCTGAGGGAGCTGCCCAGGATCTGTCTTCCTTTGTCAGTGACCACAAAATCAGCTTAGCAATAATCTACATCACACCAAGCTGGGAGACTTCACGCTGGAGGCCCAATATGTGTTGGAAATGAATTCATAAAGAAAGAGCTTCCAACAATATAAAACCTTCTTTATTCTGAGTACTGTGCACACACCATTCCCAGTCAACTGTAATTACTGTAAGGTAACTGATTTGTCACTTAATTAACACACATTAATATTGATGACTTGGGAAAGGAAGTGAATGTCTTGCAGCTAAATTTGCAGATGACACAGAGATAGTTGGATAGGCATGTTACGAGAGGGATACAACCAGTTTACAAGGAGATATAGGTAGGTTGAGTAAGTGGACAAAAAGTTGGCCAATGGAATATAATGTGGGAAAATGTGAAATTGTTCATTTTGGGTGGGCGAACTAAAAACAGAATATTATTTAAATTGAAGAAAACTGCAGAAAGCTGCAAAGCAATGGGGCTTGGGGGCATTTGTGCACAGAGGCGCAGCGGGGAATCAGGAAGGCTAATGGAATGTTGACCCTTATTTCAAGAGGGTTGGAGTATCAGAGCAGGGAAGTCTCACTACGCAAGGTGCTGGTGAGACCACATCTGGAGTCATGAGAGAAAATTTGGTCTCCTTACTCAAGAAAAAATATCATTTCATTTGAGGCAGTTCAGACGTTTACTAGAATGATCCTCAGTATATAAGAATTGTCTATGAGCAAAGGTTAAATAAGTTGGAACACCATTCACTGGTGTTTCAAAGAATATGAGGTGATCTCATTGAAACATATAAGATTCTTAAAGGCTTGACCAGGGCAAGTGCTGAGAGGATGTTTCACCTCGTGGGAGAGTCTTGGATCACAGGGCATAGTCTCAGAATACAGGAGCGCCAACTTAAGACTGAGATGAGGAGGAATTTATTCTCTCAGAAGGTTTTGAGTCTTTGGAACTCATTGCCACAGAGAACTGTGGGGTAGAGTGCTTGTGTATTTTATAGGCTGAGATGGAGAGATTCTTGATCTGTCAGGAAATCAAGGGTTATGGGGAGGACACATGAAAGTGGACATGAGGAACGTAGGATCAGCCATCGTCCTATTGAATGGTGCATTAGGCTCAAGGAGCTGAATGGCCTACTCCTATTCCTATTTCTTATGGTGTAAATGTTTATAAGAAACTTATTTATAACTGTTCTTCTACTTTCCTTCTCAACACCATTAGTTCTTGATAATTTTGTGATTGTCTCATTCAAGCTGACATTGAGGCAGGAGACTGTGATTGGGAATTTCGTTCTACATCGATAACAGTCAAACCACCTCACCCACTCAGCACACACCCTGACCCATCGTCTGAGTAACTGACCTGTTATTCCACACTCACAATTAATGCACTGAATTCAAGCATCGAATCCCTACAGAGTGGAAAGGGGCAATTCAGCTCATCGAGTCCCCACTGACCTTCCAAAGAGCATCTCACCCACATTCCCACCCTATCCCTGTAACCTCACCTGGCTGCACATCCCTATGGGCAATTTAGCACGGCCAATTCACCTATACTGCACATCTTTGGACTGTGGGAGGAAACCGGAGCACCTGGAGGAAACCCACACAGACACGGGGAGAACATGCAAACTCCACACAGTCACCCAAGGATGGAACTGAACCCAGATCCTTGGCACTACAGGGCAGCAATGCTAACCACTGAGCCACTATGCCATCCCACGCATAGCAATCTACACGGTAAGTTACATAAAGCCCTTGCTAAATCTAGAATTATGTTGAACTGGAATGTGCTACACCACCAGATGGGAATAAATTGTCAGTGTAACAAAAAAAAATTGTTGTTGTAATATTGCTGTTCTACCACTGGGAGGCAGCACAACTTCATAATGTGGAAAATTGCCCAAGTATGTCCTGTACATAAAAAACAGGACAAATCCAACCCGGTCAATTACCGCCCCATCAGTCTAATCTCAATCATCAGTAAAGTGATGGAAGGCGTCATGAACAGTTGTATCAAGCAGCACCTGTTCAGCAATAACCTGCTCAGTGACGCCCAGTTTGAGTTCTGCCAGGGCCACTCAGCTCCTGACCTCATTACAGCCTTGGTTCAAACATGGACAAAAGAGCTGAATTCCAGAGGTGAGGTGAGAGTGATAGCCCTTGACATCAAGGCTACATTCGACCGAGTGTGGCATCAAGGAGCCCTAGCAAAACTGGAATCAATGGGTATCAGGCGGCAAATGCTCCGGTGGTAGGAGTCATACCTGGCACATAGGAAGATGGCTGTGGTTGTGGGAGGTCAATCATCTCAGCTCCAGGACATCTCTGCAGGAGTTCCTCAGGGTAGTGTCCTAGGCCCAACCATCTTCAGCTGCTTCATCAATGACCTTCCCTCCATCATAAGGTCAGAAGTGGGGATGTTTGCCGATGATTGCACAATGTTCAGCACCATTCGCGACTCCTCAGATACTGAAGCAGTCCATGTTCAAATGCAACAAGATCTGGACAATATCCAGGCTTGGGCTGATAAGTGGCAGGTAACACTTGAGGCACACAATTGCCAGGCTATGACCATCACCAAGAGACAATCTATCCATTGCCCCTTGACATTCAATGGTGTTACCATCACTGAATCCCCCACTATCAACATCCTGGGTGTTATCACTGACTGGAAGCTCAGCTGGAGTCATCACATAAATGCAGTGGCTACTGGAGCAGGCCAGAAGCTAGGAATACTGTGGCAATGATCCCTGATCCCTGAAAGTCTGTCCACCATCTACAAGGCACAAGTCAGGAGTGTCATGGAATTTTACCCATTTGTCTGGATGAGTGCAGCCCCAACAACACGCAAGAAGCTTGACACCACCCAGGACGAAGCAGCCTGCTTGACTGGCACTACATCTACAAACATGCACTCCCTCTACCACTGCGCTCAGTAGCAGCAGTGTGTACTATCTACAAGATGCATTGCAGAAATTCACCAAAGATTCTCAAACAGCATCTTCCAAACCCGTGACCACTTCAATATAGAAGGACACGAGCAGCGGATACATGGGAACACCACCACCTCCAAGTTCTCCAAGCCACTCACCATCCATATATCACTGTTCCTTCACTGTCACTCGTTCCAAATCCTGGAATTCCCTTCTTAATGGCATTGCAGGTCAACGCACAGCAGGTGGACTGCAGCAGTTCAAGAAGACAGCTCACCACCACCTTCTTAAGGGCAACTAGGGACGGGCAATAAATGCTGGCCAGCCAGCAATGCCCACATCCCACAAAATAAATTGAAAAAAGTCACACATTAGAGATCTAAGGGTTAGATTATCATTACAGTCCTCAAGTGATTTTGATGTTTAATTTAAGTGGATGGAGATCCCTTTCAAACTGGTCATTCTGACAATCAAAGGTATTACTGTCACTGAATCTGCTGTGGACCAGAATTAAAAACCGTAAGCACAGTGGCTACAAGCGCAGGTCAGAGGCTAGGAATACTGTAGTGAGTAACTCACTCCTGACTCCCCAAAGACTGTCCATAAGACACAAGTCAGGAATGTGATAGGATACTCCCCACTTGCCTGCATGAATGCAGCTTCAATAACACTCAACAAGCTCAACACTATCTAAGACAAAGCAATTAATTTTATTTGCTGTCTATGCATAATGTCTAACATCCACTCTTTCCATCACCAATGCACAGTAGCAGTAATATATACCATCTAAAAGATACACCGCAAAAATTCAGCAAGGCTCCTCAGCCAGCAACTTCTAAACCTGTGACCACTTCCATCCAGAAAGACAAGGGCAGCAGATACATAGGAACATCACGCCTGTAAGTTCCCAACCCAGCCACTCACCATCCTGACTTGGAAATATATCGCTCTTCCTTCAGTGTCACCGAGTCAAAATCCTGGAATTCCCTTGCTAACAGAATTGTGGGTTTACCTGCAGCACATTAATTGCAGCAGTTCAAGATAGTGGTTCACCACTATCCTCTCAAGGACAAATTAGGCCTGGGCAACAAATGCTGGTCTTATTGAAGTCTGCACTGAAATGACATGAATGGCTATTAATCCAGAAACTCAGCTAACGTTCTGGGGTTGCAGGTTCGAATCCGGCTATGGCAGATGGTGGAATTTGAATTCAATAAAAAAAATCTGTAATTAACAATCTATTGATGACCATGAAACCTTTGTTGATTTCTGGAAAAACCCTTCAGGTAGGGAAATCAGCCATCCTTACCTGGTCTGACCTTTTTGTGACTCCAGACCGACAGCAATGTGGTTGACTCTCAACTGCCCTCTGAAATGGCACAGCAAACCTTTCAGTTCAAGGGGAGTTAGGGATGGGCAATGTATGCTGGCCAGCCAGCAATGCCCACATCCCACAAGGGAATACAAAGAGGGTCAGGAGCGCATCCCTGGCCTATTTCCCTCTCAGTAATTCAGATGCATCATGCTATAGTCAATTTTAATGTTCACAAATACCCAGGTTCAGATCAGCATAGACAAGGGATCAGTCCTGAGGTCATTCTGGCCTGTCTGTTTACCTATCCCATCTTGCGGTACCTTTACTCCCTTAGCCATAATGTTAATCCCTATGCCACCTACTCCTCTGTGTGCGCAACTACCTCTTTCAGATGCAAGTGATGTGAAACCTCTCCTCTCAGCATCATGATCAATCTCTCTGTTCAAGTTTGATCACTGTTCTGAGTAGGACACATTGGGGTCACATTGGGGTAAACCCTTAGTTCTCGGCAAGGTTCCCTTCTTTAAATGACCTTCAGGACTAGGCTCCAGCTCCTGTATTGACACCTCCACAAGGACACATTTCACCAGCTGGACTCCTGACGTCTTCAGATGGCATTCTGTATAGCCTTAAAAAGCCACATTGCTTAACCCAGAGATTCAAACTGATCTGGTCTCCCTCAGTGGCACACAGTCTCTCTGCTGATTAATCTATGAGGAACATGTAAACTTTTTTTTAATCCTTCATGGAGTGTGGACATCACTGGCTGGTCCAGCATTTATTGCCTGTCTCTAGTTGCTCTTGAGAAGATGGTGGTGAGCTGCCTTCCTGAGCCGCTGCATTCCATTTGCTGTGGGTTGACCTACAATGCCATTAGGGAGGGAGTTCCAGGATTTTGACCCAGCGACACTGAAGGAACATCTGTCTAGCAGCAAGTGACTTGATGTAGATTAAATTGCAAAGTCTGTGATATTTATGGATGATGACCTCAAGAGAAATTGTTGGTAGATAAATTAATGTCAAGATTTTTCATGTAATTTAAAATTGAACAAAATAATTCTGTAAGAAAAATGGAAATGAGATGATAATGAGATTGTTTTGCAATGTACTGCCTCGACTCTGGGGATCCAGTTCATGTATCTGAAACTATTAATTATCAACCTGACAGGCTGTTCACTAACTGCCTCATACCACTTTTGTAAATGACAGGAGATGCTTTATGTTATCCCATTTATAGTTATTGGAATGAAGTCAGCCAGATGGACCACATAGAATACGAGTCCCCTGATAGAGGCTGTTAACCTGGTTCAATTAGGGAGCCCCGTCTGATAGATAAGAACAGGAGTGTCAGACATCCTGTTCACTTTGAGAGCTGGTTCTGAGGGAACTGGATCAGTGCCAAGGACTCTCCATGTGTAAATAAAGGTTGACTTGGAGATGGGATGCCGGCCGCTGTGGAGTTATTTCATGATTACTGCACTGAATCCAACTGTCTGCAATCAACAGCCAGCCCAAAATTTTACTGACAGCCAGCTTCCATTTAATTATAATATTTATGAGGAGTTCAAAATCAATAGGAGCTAGGTATGGAATTGTCGTTCATCCCAATTATGGACTGGAAGCAGTCAACACCAATGGGCAGCACAATGACTAAGGCTCCCTCTGCTGACACTGCTGGGAATTGCAGCAGCTGATGTGGGAATAAACTGCACAGAGCAGGAAAGAAGACAGCGATTGTTGGAGGAGAAAAGACCATGGTCCATGATGTTACCTTATAACCATAACGGTTAGGAGCAGATTTAGGCCATTCAGCCCATCAAATCTGCTCTGCTATTCATTGAGATCATGGCTGATCTGATCATCCTCAACTCCATTTTCCAGCTTTCCCCCACCCCCCATAATTCTTGATTAATCCTTAGTGATTAAAAATCTGTCTATGTCAGCCCTGAGCATGTTTAACAACCGAGCCTTGACAGGCCCCTGTGATGAAGAATTCCACAGATGCACTACCTTTGGTGAAGAAAGTCATCCTCACATCTTCTACCATCCTGAGAGTCACATGGTGCAACAATAATGGGATTCTAGTCAATGTTTAGTAATACCTAACCTGAATGTTGCTGAGAAAAGATTAATTTTGCCAATGTTCTTCAGGAGTACCTATTTAAAGGGGAACCACATTTTATGCTATATGAGAAGTGAGTGCTAAATAATCCTGAGAGTACAATTAATGACGCTGACAACCAATTTAAGACTCTCAGTCAGGCTTGCTGTGTTGTACACACTGTAAGGTGTCTATATGAATTACACAGGGCTCTGTTCTGTTGAGACTGAAGGAGCAAGTATGGCACGGCATCTGTTTCAACTCAACAATATAGTTAACTGTCATTTGCTGGTTCATTTCTCAGGGCAATGCATTCACCAATCAGAGTCAACCCATCTTGTTTAAATTTAGACAAAGCGTGGCAGTTAATTGTCCATTGTCATCCAATTGATGTATTCTCCAAAACAGTGCTTCTGCCAATCAGAGTCCATTTGCAAATCAATGAACACTCTCCTCTCGTACAGTAGAAAGTGTGGCTCCCCCTTGGGGTTGGTGTTTCTTGTGAATTGTCCTGGGGAATGGAAAAAAATGCTTTGACAAAATGTCAAAATCCTCAAAATGCTCAAATAATGGAGCAGATGCTTAATCACAATGTCACCCATGATCATGAAATGGACAAGGAACCCAGACAGGAGATGAAAAACCCCCCAGTGGTAGAAACTTTTGGGAATATCGGGGGGGAGATTAGCCTTGGCCAGCAACAAAACTCTATCTGGTCGTGAGTCAGCATCCTGTTCCACTGCAGCACCCAGCATTTTCCATATGCTACATCCCATATCACCTTATTTCAAACCAATTACATGTCTCTGTGAGACTGGGAGATGAGTTTCCAATAAATTAATTGAACAATTGCACCGTGTGCTTCGGGGGAAGGAAGATAAGAGACTCTGGGTGGGGGATTTCATTGTCCACCACCAAGAGTGGCTCAACAGTACCTCCTCTGGCCAAGCTGGTCAGGTCCTACAGGATACAACTGCTAGACTGGGTTTGCAGCAGGAGGTAAGAAAATCCACAGGAGGGAGTAACATACTTGACCTCATCCTCACCAACCTGCCTGGATGATCCATCTTGGCCTCCACCAGTGGTCCCCAGCATTACAGAAACCAGCCTTCAGCCAATTTGATTCACTCCACATGACATCGAAAAATGGATGGGGTCACTGGATACTGTAAAGGCTACAGGCCCTGACAACATCCCAGCAATAGTACTGAAGAATTGCGCCCCAGAACTTGCTGCTCCCCTAGCCAAGCTGTTCCAATGCAGTTACAAAACTGGCATCTACCCAGCAATGTGGAAAATTGCCCAGGGGGTATGTCCTGTACATAAAAAGCAGGATAAATCCAACCCAACCAATTACTACCCCATCATTGTACTCGCAATCATCAGCAAAATGATGGAAGGTGTTATCAACAGTGCTATCAAGCAGCATCTGCTCAGCAATATTGTGCTCAATAACACCCAGTTTGGGTTCTGCCAGCTCCACTCAGCTCCTGACCTCATTACAGCCTTGGTTTAAACATGGACAAAAGAACTGAATTCCAGAGGTGAGGTGAGAGTAACAGCTCTTGATATCAAGGCTGCATTCGACTGAGTGTGGCATCAAGGAGCCCTCGCAAAACTAGATTCAATGGGTATCAGGGGACAAACTCTCCAGTGATTGGAGTCATACCTGACACATAGGAAGACGGTTGTGGTTGTTGGAGGCCAGTCATCTCAGCTCCAGGACATCTCTGCAGGAGTTCCTCAGGGTAGCATCCTAGGCCCAACCATTTTCAGCTGCTTCATCAGTAATATTCTCTCCATCATAAGGTCAGAAGTGGGGATGTTTGCCGATGATTGCACAATGTTCAGCACCATTTGTGACTCCTCAGATACTAAAGCAGTCCATGTCCAAATGCAACAAGATCTGGACAATATCCAGGCTTGAGCTGACAAGTGGCAAGTAACATTTGAGCCACACAAATGCCAGGCTATGACCATCACCAATAAGAGACAATCTAACCACCGCCCCTTGATATTCAATGGTGTTACCATCACTGAATCCCCCACTATCAACATCCTGGGGGTTATCATTGACTTGAAGCTCAGCTGGAATCATCACATATAAATGCAATGGCTACTAGAGCAGGTCAGAAGCTAGGAATACTGCGGCAATGATCGATCCCTGATCCCTGAAAGCTGGTCCACCATTTATAAGGCACAAGTCAGGCGTGTGAGGGAATTCTCCCCACTTGCTTGGATGAGTGCAGCTCCAACAACACTTGAACAACACAATTCAGGACAAAGAAGCTAGTTTGATTAGCATCACATCCACAAACATTCACTCCCTGCCTCACTGATCACAATACTCTGTGGATGCAGTGTGTAGCATCTACAAGATGTACTGTAACAACTCCCCAAGGCTTCTTAAACAGGGCCTTTCAAGCCCATGACCACTACCATCTGGAAGAAGAAGGGCAGCAGATATATGGGAACACCACCACCTGCAAGTTCCCCTCCAAGCCTCTCACCATCCTGACTTGGAACTAAACTATTGTTCCTTCAGTGTCACTGGGTCAAAATCCTGGAATTCCCTCCTTCAGGATATTGTGTGTCTACCTAAACACACGCACTGCAGTGGTTCAAGAAGGCAGCTCAACCCCACCTTCTCAAGGGCAACTAGGGATGGGCATTAAATGCTGGGCCCAGCCAGTGATGCCCATGTCTCATGAACAACTAAAACAAAGGGTTTGGCAATTCACCACAAGCCTAAGACATAGACTGTCAATTGGATGGACATAGCTTGTACTTCAGCTTTTTGTCTTTCACTCGTTCAGGACCAATACAAGAAAGTCAAATTCCAAATAACCACAACAATTTATATTACTAGAGAAATGGGTGCACTTTGTTTGGCAAGTCAGTCTTGATTGGCTGAGGTGCTGCCACGGAGAGAGCAATGGGGAAGGAGATGCTCCCCAAGATCTACGCTAATTCAGAAATGGCACACAGCTTGAAGTTGGTCCTTTCGATTAACACCCTGGGAGTCCGTTGTCACCAGCTATTGCACCCAGTCCTGGGTAGTGGCCTGATTTTGGACAGGGCGGTGTTTACGAGTGCAATGCCCATGAGCAGAGGAGGGCTACACCTATAAAACCAATTCAGGTTCTCACTCCCAATTAACACCCAGTCTCCTTGCATTGGAATGTGCAGCAGAAGGTGATGTGGGCATCAATGAGGGCACAATAGGTCACAGATGTGAAGAATGTTGCAGGTGGATGGCTGACTGGACACTGTTTGGGTACTTACCTGAGGGGTAGTCACCTGGGCAAAGCATATGTGGCCAGACTAAAATCCCCATGGAGCTAAATCTTGGCCGCGGTTACCAGAGCAGCAGTAAATAGCATGGCCCCTTATAGGCAGTGGATTTGATACAGTGAACAAGTTGGTACGTGGGAAAAGCCGCAATTCAGTGCCGGCTGGGTTAGGGCTAGGGTTAAATGGTTGAAGAAACCTGACTATCTGAGACATCTGGCCAGAAACTGATGCCTGACATTGTTACCACTTGACTTAACATCTGCTTTGCATAAACCCAGTGAAGGACTAAAGAGCATCTGGAAGTGGTGATGAGATTAGCTCAGCTCCTCTTGAGTCTGACAGCAGTGAGTGAATGTAGCTCCTGCCTGATCACACATCGCAGACAGTCTCCGTGGGGAATGTCAGATTCATGCATTGCTTTTAGAGAAAAACTATCAATTAAATATCCAGCAGAATTCAGTATTCCATTTGTTGGAAGCTTTTCTGCAGTGTCATTTTTAAACATTTATTCATGGGATGTTGGCATTACTGGCATTTATTACCCATCACTAAATGCACCGTTTGTGAATTAGCCGAGAGCTTGCAGAGACTATAGTTCTCCTTTGCTGTCTCCATGGCAACACCTCAACTGATCAGAGTCAAATTTCCAATCAATCAGCTGCCTTTTCTGGAGAATTATGTAAGGTGTTGTGATTAGGATTTATTATATCTGTCATTAATGAACCAGACAGGTATTTGTGTTTTCAACGACAGCCACCATTAGAAAGATTTCCATTCCAGGCTCTTATTGAATTCAAGTCTCCCCATCTGATATGACGGAGATTTCAATCCATGTCCCCAGTGCATTAGTCCGAGATTCTGGATTACTAGGCCATTATCTTGCATAACTATTACACCACCACCTCCCCACAATGCACTTTCTGAATTGGTTGGTTACTTAACGTTAAAAATGTGTTTTGTTTTCGAGTTTCAGAAACTATTGCTATCATTGCACAACTCAGTCCCCCTTCCCCCCTTAACATGTACAGGAGCTTCTGCACCTTGGCTTTAGGTCAGAGTTCAACCCTTACGAAGACAGTATCAAGTGGAAACAGCCTAAAAGAGGGAGATTATAATGATGGGAGATGAAGACAAAGAGAAGTTATTTTATTCTGATCTCAAATTAAAAGTCTGGGGAAATTATTGGTGTTCTTGCATTGTGTAGCCATGGGCCATCCCAGTTATGCCAAAGGTTTTGTCCGAATGGTGGATGATCATCACTGTGAAAGTAACATTCCCTTTACAATACCTTACCTCCACATTTACTTCTACAAAGTCGCAGTGTGCACATTTCAGAATTAAAGTTACTTTGAAACACTTCAATTTTACAGAGGACAAAAATTTCTTGGACACTTCAGAAATATAAACTGTAGTTAATATCATTCCAAACGGTGCAATAACATGAAGTGAAAGTGTGCAAATGAGTGAATTCTCTGTACAGTATATTATCTCATTCTGCAGTGCCATTTTCACAAGATAGTGTCTTAATTAAGCATTTTTTAAAATACTCCAGTCCTAGATACCATTGAGAAGTTGATTAGGCAACTTCTGAAATTACATTCACAAGTGCAGATAGTTCTCCATGTTCCTGTGTTGTGTTCTCTCCCCCATTCCCAAGATATTAACTTATGGTTTACATAGAAAATACAGACTTCAGACCCTCATCTAGTCTGAATTATGAGGGAACGAATGGCCAGGAATGATCAACATGATTTCACATTCACAGCCTTCGCATAGCGTCGAAACTCTGTGGCATTTAGAAACATTACATCTAGTTAGAAAATCTATAACTGGGTGTCACAGTGTCAGGGTATAGTTTCAACCTTTGAGGACTAAGAAGAGGAGACATATCTTCACTCAAAGTACTGTGAATCTCTGGAATTTTCTCACGCAGAGGCTGTGGAAGCTCAGTTGTTGAGCATCTTCAAGACTGAAATCAATAGATTTTTGGACACTAAGGAAATTGAGGGATTTGGGGTCCGTGCAGGAAAGTGGAGTTGACTTACACAATTAGCCACAATCTCGGTCAAATGATGGAGAAGGTTCAAGGGGGAGTTTCTGCCCCAGGAGAATCTGCTCTAGCCTCTTGTGTCTGAGCGGAGCTGCAGACCCCCAGGTACTTTCACAGGCACTGTCTCTTACAGAAAGGGAATAATACATTGAATCCATTATAAAAATATCACAATATAATGGTGCACTGCATTAGCTAAAAGCACCTCCTAAATTACTGCTGAATTGCACAATACAATTTTCAATTTGTGAATCTATTGCGTTTGTCTGCAGTATATGCTTAATCCTGAAAACTTATTCATTTGACTGACCTCATCACAATAAAGTGATCTTTAATAGGATTTATCCTCCAACAGTACAGTCATTCTTTATAGGATAGAACCCGTATTTACAGAATGTGTTTCGCAAACTCAGGACCTTTCAAATCTTTTGTCATATCGCCTGGTCAAAACCACTGGTGACTTGAGGCTGGGGTAGTTCACTGCAACCAATTTTCCTTTCTTCCCTTTTAAAGGAACATTAAAAAGGTTAGGCAGCCCCTGGTGCGGGAGAAATGAATGCACTGTAACGGCTGTGATATCATCCCTGACTGTGATGGAGTCAACACAGTATGGAGCTGGAGGAACACAGCAGGTCAGGCAGCATCAGAGGAGCAGGATTCTCTTTTTTTATTTTGTTTTAAACTAAACATTAAATAAGTTAGACAGCCCTTGATGGCAATCCTCCTTTCACTGCTGAGTTTAAGGGCTGGTCTAATTCGTATGTTAGAGGATAAACCACTGTTGAGTCTCAATGAGAAGCGGCACGTATATTTCACAACAAGACCTAGTTTATTGTTTGATAGCAATAGATACAAGTTACATTGACTAGTTACATATAATTACAAAGACCATCAGGAGCCAGAAATGACACATTCGTCTATTAGGACCTCATACTAGACCACATCTTCTCCACCCAGACTGTGTGACATCATCAGATTGGGTAGAGTTTACACACCTTCAA
Source organism: Rhincodon typus (assembly GCF_021869965.1). NCBI lineage: Eukaryota > Metazoa > Chordata > Chondrichthyes > Orectolobiformes > Rhincodontidae > Rhincodon > Rhincodon typus. Next base: position 5,357,646 of record NC_063354.1, on the reverse strand, counting down.
CACAAACTCTTTCAGAACCATTACCTTACACAGCACAATTCATAGCCAATGGATCACTTTTAAAATTACAAACTGTTGGAACATGAAAGTTGCAGATTACCACCTTGCTCTTGTAAGGTGGCACAAATTGTGCTGAGATAAATGAGCAGATTTACAGATTAATTTCTCATTCCAATCTTCTCTAACGGCACCTATATATTATTCAACTTGGGGAAATTCCACAATGACTGGGTTACGAGGACTGGAATAATTCTTCCTAAGGCTATTGGGAATTGTGGGTTGGTCACATGATCATGGTAAATCAAAGATGACCATTCAGCCCATTCTGCTGCATCCAGTGAGAGACATAAGACTCACAGCAGTAGTGATCCTTCTCAACAATCTCCTCCAGACACTGATTATTGGGTTCTTGGTTGACATGATTTGTTCTTTCCCATGAACCCTTTCCAAGTATTGATCACATTGAACAGAAATTCTTCCTCAGTCCTTTCACATTTACCTTTCACTTCTTTGATTCTATGTCCCTTTGCTTCATGGTTACATAGTGCTCTGCATTTACCCCTACTTGGATCATTCACTATCCTTTTGAGAGATGTTCATTAAATGCCGTAAGAACACTTTTAGTTGCTACCTTTCAAAATTGTAAACACTCAGTTGCTACAAATCTCTTTCCATAGCCCTATTCCCGAAACAAAACATCTCCCTTGAGTCCTGGTTATCAAATCTGCACTGGCTATCCTGGACAATTTCAGCATTTCCCATTTCTGATTTCAGTTCTTCAGCATTCCCTGTGGCCCACTGTTTGCTCAGTAACATGTCCACAAGAGGATCATTAGGTACAAACTGACTCCAAGTCAAACAAGGGCACAATGGGTGACCATAAGCATAGTCAAAGAGATAGAACACAGTGGGATTGCCATGTAAGCCTCATTGTGCTCCAGCCCCGAACCAAAGAACCAACTGAGATGACACTGAGATAACAAGGCGTAGAGAAGGGTCTAGGCCCGAAACATCAGCTTTCCTGCTTCTCTGATGCTGCTTGGCCTGCTGTGTTCATCCAGCTCTACGCCTTGTTATCTCAGATTCTCCAGCATCTGCAGTTCCTACTATCTCTGAGATGACACTATTGGATGAAAGTGAAGATATTCGAACTATCTTAATATCCAAGTAAAAAATCTTGTTGCATTTAAAACTGACAAGGTTTAAGCTGTTTCAATTCATCAGAGATGTGACTCATGGGAGACATGAGAGGGTTTAGTAGAGGGACATGATCTCACTGCCTCTCAGGCATTTGGATAACACGTAAGCACATAGTTGTCACTGCGTACCGACCTGTGTGCTCCTAGGTAACACCTCGCAACAACCTTCATCTGGCAAAAGCCAATCCCGACAACCATGCCTAGGCAACCGAGTTTATCCCAGCAATGGGATTTCCACTCCCCTTTATCCCACAGCGACCTGCCAATCATCTGCTCAGGACCAGATCACAGGAACCACTGAAACAAAGCACTATTTAACATTACGACATGACATTCTAAACTGCAACAGGCTGCTTTGCAGGGAGACAATCCGTCTAAAAGTGCTGTGCACTGTATGAATAATTTTCTTTATTCTTTGGAAAGTGGACCTGGTTGGAAAGGCCAGAACTCGTTGCTCACCCCTAATTGCCCCAAATAGCTTGTGAGAATGTTTCAGAGGGTAGTTATGAGTCAACCACATTGCTGTGGGTCTGGAATCACATGTATGCCAGACCGGGTAAGGATGGTGGGTTTTCTTCTCTAAAGGATATTAACGGATGAGGTGGGTCCTTACAGCATTTTGTGATGGTCACTGTCACTAAGACTAACTGTATATTTTTATTTTATTAATCACATTTAAATTCCACCAGCTGCCGTGGTCAGATTTGAACCCATGACCCAGTGAATTAACCTGAGTCTGTAGATTTCTAGTCCAGCGATATTACCACCAGTGACACCTCCCAAACTGTACCATATTTCAGGGAGAATTTGGCTTCTGGATTCTACAAAATTTGAGTGGTCAACACCATTGCAACCAAAAATACACGTTTCAAAACAATACATCATCTTGTTTTCTAGTTCCCCTCCCCTCCCCCCAACTCCCGCTCCCCCAACCGTCTCCACACCACCCTCTTCCGGTGAGCTGATAATTTGTGCTTTGCGAATGTGCAAATGCAGAAACCAGGGTCCCAGCTGATGATCTGTGTTAAGATTGTCCTCATCGCAACAATGGACAGGAGTGTGAGACCCGGGATACCATGGCTGCTCAGAGGCTACACATTGGGGTGGGCCATGGCTCAGCAGGGAGAGGAGGACATCTGGTCGTAATCCGGGCACTTGAGAAGCGCTGGGTAGTTGGTGTTCAGCTGCATGGAAGCATCACTGGAGATGTCAGAGGGGCTGCGCCCACGAGGCCAGGCGTCTGGATGCAGGAACTGGCCAGAGTAGTCGGAGCAGTTGCTGAGCCTTGGCCTGTAGAAGCTGGAGTGGGGTCTGTAGATCTCTTCGGCAGCATATCTCTTCATAAAGAGGTAGACTGACATGACTCCGGCACTCTGCAGCAACACAAAGTACAATCCTTCTGTAACTATCACATTAGGGCCATTGAGGAGCTGGGAAATTAACAATTTGCTCTTTTATTGCCAGCTTCACACTCCCCACCACTCTCACCACTGAAATACCTAACAGACTCTGCCCTCCCAGGGGCTGAGAGACCCAACTTGTAGACGATCAGTTCATAAAATCCCTACAGTGTAGAAGCAGGCCATTTGGCCCATCGAGTCCACACCAACCCTCTGAACAGCATTCCACCCTATCCCTGTACCCTGCATTTCCCATGCAAAACCCACACATCATGGGAAATTTAGCATGGCCACTCCAAACCTGTACACCTTTGGACTGTGGAGGAAACCCAAACAGACACAGGGAGAATGTGTAAACTACACACAGTCACCCAAGGGTGGAATCGAACCTGGGTCCCTGGCGCTGGTGAAGCAGCAGTGCTAACCACCAAGCCACCGTGCTGCCCAGTTGATAGCAGCTTGTCCTGGGGACCCAAGAATACGCAAATGGGTAGACAATATTTAAATGATCTTAATACCCAAGGAAATATTCTTTTCGCATTTAAAAATGACAAGGTTTAAGCTGTTTCAATTCATCAATCAGAAATGTGTTCCATAGGAGACATGAGATGGTTTAATCAAGGGCCATGTTCTCACTTCTTCTCAGGCATATGGACAACACATAGCATGTAAACACCAGCACATTGTCACGCTCCATACTGATCTGTGTGTTCCTAGGTAACATCTCGCCTAGCAACAACCTCCATCTGGTAAAATTCAATCCTGACAACTATCCCTAGGCAACCGAGTTTATCGTAGAAACAAGCTGTAGTTGACATATATTCCAAGCACCAGAAGCTAATATTCCATTCTCAAACTGTAGCATAAATGAAAACATTGGAACAGGAGCAGACCATTCAGCCCCTCAAACCTGTTCAATATATCAATTAGGTCAAGGCTAATGTGCATCTTAACTTCATCTACGCACCTCGGTTTTCAATTTTTGATAACTGTAAGTGGAAAAAATCTATCAATCTCAGTTCTGATATCCTCGGTTGACACCATGTCCTCAACAGCTCAGTGGGAGGGTGGTTACTGTGTGGCTGCGGTAAGTTGAAGGTTCACACCAATGTGAATGTGTCACTTCCAACAAGAATTACAACCCTCTGAATGGGAATGTCAACGAGATGCTGATTTATAGACAGCTTTCTCTTGTGATGTGGAAGGTCTTGCTAAAAGGTGGTGGGTGTAGGTTCAATAATAACTTTCAAAGGGGAAAATGAATGCATAACAGAAAAGGAAATATTTCCAGGTCCATATATAAAGAGCAGGAGATTGGGACTATCTCATAACATTTGGCTCAGGCATGATGGGCTGAATGGCCTCCATTGTGTCGTTTTGTTGTCTGAATTGCAGTTGGATCATTTTGATCTTTTACAAACAGGTACGCGGTTTTCATCCAACAGAGAGGGGAGAGTGTTAACCTCCTGCTCTAGTCCATCTTCCAGCAATTTACATTCACAATTCACTCTAGAATCCTACTGATCAACTTTCAATGAGTAACTTGCTTATCATCAGGAAAAGAAACATCCTAACTTTTAGAAATACTGTGTTTCAGTGTTATTGCCCAGTGAGCTGAGACTATTAAAGAATTAAATGTAAAGTGTTCAATATGTTCTATAAGATGCAGTGAGGCAGCCTGATTCCATGAACTGTTACTGTGATTGCTCATGTAAGCAGCAAGTGGCAAGTTTGGGTGCTGTCATTCTGAAGCAGTTTCCATTCCATCCCCGTACCTCACCCTACATCGCTAACCATTCCAAACCTCCTCCCCCAGCATTACCACTCAATATTCCCTGGATTGCATCAGACTATCAAGGGAGATGGGAACACCAGATGGGGAGGGAGTGAAAATTGTTCTTGGCTGGAGGGGCTGGAAATGTGGAACTGAGTTCCTTCGAATTGTACTCCAATCAGTTCAACTGCTTGACATGAAAGGTCATTGTCCTGAAACATTTTCTCTCTCAACAGACTGTCCTGCTGTGTACTCTGAACTCTTATTTCTCTATTTTTCTTATTTATTGATGGACTTTTTATTTCTTTATTTTTCTAATTTCTTTTCCCCTAAGAACTTGTACTTGAGCATCTGTATCTAGGCACCTTGGTACCCAAGATAGTGCTTTAAGTGGTGGCTTGTAAACTTTTCACTGTACTCATGTGAGTACATGACAATAAAGCTAATTCTAATTCTTCAGTTTTTTGACATTGGTTGAGTGATAAATATTGACCAGTGTAGTGGGGAGAAGTCCCCTGTTTTACTTCAAAACAGTGCCATAATGCCTTTTACATCTACCTGAGAGGACAAGCTTGGTTTAATGTCTTATCCAAAAGACAGTGCCTCCAGCAGTGCAGCCTACCCTCAGTATTGCACCGGGGAATTAGCTTCCATTTTTGCCTTTAAGTAGCTGGAGTGGGATTTGAACTCAGCACATTTGAATTCAGAGGAAAGGGCTTGGATGACTCAGTCACACAAACAATCCAAGCACCTACCAATGGCAGAGACAACAAGGTGCAGGGCTGGATGAACACAGCAGGCCAAGCAGCCTCATAGGAGCAGAAAGGCTGATGTTTCGGGCCTAGGCCCTTCATCAGAAAAGGGGGAGGGGAAGGGGGTTCTGAAATAAATAGGGAGGGAGTGGGAGGCGGATAGAAGATGGATAGAGGAGAGGATAGGTGGAGAGGAAACAAACAGGTTGAAGAGGTGGGGATGGAGCCAGTAAAGGTGTGTAGGTGGGGAGTTAGGGAGGGGATAGGTCAGTCCAGGGAGGACGGACAGGTCAAGGGGGCGGGATGAGGTTAGTCGGTAGGAGATGGGGGTGCGGCTTGAGGTGGGAGGAGGGGATAGGTGGGAGGAAGAACAGGTTAGGGAGGTGGGGACAAGCTGGACGGGTTTTGGGATGCGGTAGGGGGAGGGGAGATTTTGAAGCTTGTGAAATCCACATTGATACCATTGGGCTGCAGGGTTCCCAAGCGGAATGTGAGTTGCTGTTCCTGCAGCCTTCGGGTGGCATCATTGTGGCACTGCAGGAGGCCCAGGATGGACATGTCGTCTGAGGAATGGGAGGGGGAGTTGAAATGGTTCGTGACTGGGAGGTGCAGTTGTTCATTGCGAACCGAGCGTAGGTGTTCTGCAAAGCGGTCCCCGAGCCTCCGCTTGGTTTCCCCGATGCAGAGGAGGCCACACCGGGTACAGCGGATGCAGTATACCACATTGGCAGATGTGCAGGTGAACATCTGCTTGATGTGGAAAGTCTTCTTGGGGCCTGGGATGGGGGTGAGGGAGGAGGTATGGGGGCAGGTGTAGCACTTCCTGCGGTTGCAGGGAAAAGTGCTGGGTGTGGTGGAGCTGGAGGCGAGAGTGGAGCGGACAAGGGAGTCATGGAGAGAGTGGTCCCTCCAGAAAGCAGATAAGGGTGGGGAGGGAAAGATGTCTTTGGTGGTGGGGTCGGATTGCAGATG
>NC_063354.1:5351276-5351539 GCF_021869965.1 Rhincodon typus | reverse complement strand
AATTGGAAGTTCTGGAGGAGGTGGAGGGCGTGGGTGGTGTCACGGACGTAGGTAGGGAGTTCCTGGACCAAGGGGGAGAAAATGGAGTCGAGATAGTTGGAGATCAGTTCGGTGGGGCAGGAGCAGGCGGAGACAATGGGTCGACCAGGGCATTCAGGTTTGTGGATTTTGGGAACCGCTTGGGAACCCTGCAGCCCAATGGTATCAATGTGGATTTCACAAGTTTCAAAATCTCCCCTCCCCCCACTGCATCCCAAAACCAG
>NC_063354.1:5331818-5351176 GCF_021869965.1 Rhincodon typus | reverse complement strand
CCCCTTCCTAACTCCCTACCTACACTCACCTTTCCTGGCCCCATCCCCGCCTCTTCGACCTGTTTGTTTCCTCTCCACCTATCCTCTCCTCTATCCCTCTTCTTTCCGCCTCCCACTCTCTCCCTATTTCTTTCAAAACCCCCTTCCCCTCCCCCTTTTCTGATGAAGGGTCTAGGCCCGAAACATCAGCCTCTCTGCTCCTATGATGCTGCTTGGCCTGCTGTGTTCATCCAGCCCTGCACCTTGTTGTCTCACTATCTTTATCCATTTGTTACTGTCCTTTTTCTTCCATGAGTTTTAACTTTGCTCAAGTCTGTTGTGTAGCACTTTATCAAATGCTGTTTGGAAGTTCACGTACACCACATCAACATTGCTGTCCTCATCAATACTCTCTGCTACCTCTTCAAAAAACTCTAACAAGTTAATCCGACATAATTTTCAGTTAATAATCCATACTAGCTTTCTTCAATTGACTTGCATTTGTCCATATGATTACTGGTTTTGTCCCATATTATTGTTTTTAGAGCTTCTTCCACCATCAAAATAAACTGACTGGTTTGGAATTGTAACTTTGTAACTTCACACACCTTTTTTGAATAAGGAAGTAACATTTACCATTCTCCAGTCCTCTGGCCCCAGCTCTGAGCTGAAGGAATACTGAAAGATTATAGTTAGTGCCTCCACAATTTTCACTCTCTCTTCCTTCAGTATCCTTGAATGCATCTCATCTGATCAATATTAGGCCCTGCTAGTATCTGAATTATTAATATCTGACCTGGATAGCATCTTCTTCCTTGGTAAGGACAAATGCAAACTATTAATTTAAACCCTCAGCCAAGCCCCCTACCTCCATGCATAAATCCCAGTTTTAATCCTTAATAGGCCCAACTTCCTCTTTTCTAAATTGCTATAGCAATCTCTGAAGCTCTCTTGTTTGTTAGCTGCCATTTGCTTTTCATACTCTCTTTCTGTATCTCTTATTTGCTTATTTTCTCCTTTGTTTTGAACTTGCCACATTCAGCCTATTTGAAATTATATTTCCCATTTGAGATATAGAATAAGTTGCATATTTTAGCAGCTATAATACTGCTTGATATTACCCCTGTCTCAGCTCAATGCCTACTGAAACTTTCATTCGTGCCTTTGTTAATTCTCTACATGAAGATTCCAACACACACTTCTCACATTCTACCCTCCGTAAATTTGGCATCATTTAAAAAAGTTATTTTCTTATCCTGTATCAAGTTCTAGTCACCGATCACCCCTTTGCCCACTGACTCTGTTTGGCTCCCGGTCCAACAGTGTCTTGATTTTTAAAATTATTATCTTTGTCATCAAATCTCTCCGTGGCCTCATCCTCACCTTCTCTGCAATCTCCTCCAGCAACCTCAAGCCTTCCATCGAATGCTTATCGAATTCTGGCTTCCTGAGGATCTCCAAATGTAATTGTTCCAGAATCGGTGGAGCTGTGTTTTCTATTACCTAGCCCCTAAATTCTGCAATTCCCTCCTTGAAGCTTTCTGTCTTTGTCTCACAGAGACTCCTTAAAACCTACCTCCTTGATGAAGCTTTTGGTTGACAAGACATGATATCACCGTGAGAATGAGTCAAATTTTGTCAAACCCGCCAAAAGAGAAAGCCTACTATCTTGCAAATGACACATACTGGTCCAACTTGTATGCTTTGAGATGGAGCTCCAGTATGACCAATGTCTTCACTTCCAAGTCTTCCTGGGCTTTCGCTGGTTTCTTTCTCTGGGGATCCTGGTAGTTGATTACATGATGTAAAAGAATGGCAGTTGCTTTTGTAAGTGTTTAACCACAAGTAACCATTTTTGCTCATGAGGCTTGATGACACGTTCAGGAAGTGCTTTATTGTCTCGCATTCAGACACTATGTCTGTAATATGCTTCATTTTCCCTGCTCAGGGATCACCTAGGCCCAGTATGACTGGAACACACCACTCTCTGTATAGAGAAAGCTCCCTGTATACCCCAGCAACGTGAGGTAATCTCCACATTAATAGCCTGCTTGGTATAAACATACAAGGTATGAATGTCTCTCCCTGATGAAATATCACTTTCACAGCTATGATCAGGGACAAAAACTCTGAGGAAACAAAAAACAAAGAAACAAAGAACAAAGAACAGTACAGCACAGGAACAGTCTCTTCGGCTCTCCAAGCCTGCGCTGACACATTTTGCCCTTCCATACTAAAAGTGTCATCACTTACAGGATCTGTATCCCTCTTTCCCTTCCTATTCATGTATTCATTTAGGTGCTTCTTGTTTCTGCTTTCACCACCTCCTCTGGCAGTGCGTTCCAGGCACTTACCACCCTCTGTGTGAAAAATGTGCCTCATACATCTGTTTTAAACTTGCCCCCCTCGCACCTTGAACCTGTGTCCCCTAGTAATTGACCCCTCCACCCTGGAAAAAAGCCTCATCCTTTCCACACTATCCATGCCATTCACAATCTTATAAACTTCTATCAGGTCACCCCTCCACCTCCTGCATTTCAGTGAAAACAAACCCAATCTATCCAACCTTTCCTCATAGCTAAAATCCCCCATACCAGGCAACATCCTGTTGAACCTTTTCTGTACCCTCTCCAAAGCATCCATATCCTTCCAGTAGTGACCAGAAGTGTACATTATATTTCAAATGTGGCCTAACTAGAGTTCTATAAAGCTGCAGCATAACTTGTTTATCCTTATCTCAATGCACCTTCCGATGAAGGCAAGCATGCCATCGGCCTTTTTTACTACCTTATCTACTCGCGCTGCACTTCAGCGATCTGTGGACCTGCACACCCAGATCCCCATGCAAATCAATATTCCCATTCACTGTATAATTTCCACCTGTACTTCCCCTGAAACCTGGGATAAAAGACAAATTAATCAATGAGAGATGTACCAAAAGAATCTTTAGTGGAATTCCTGCTGATGAAGGGATTCTCTATCTGGAATCAGAGATTTTTAATGAAAGGATGCTTTTGCTAGTAGGTAACAATGAGAGAATGTGAATTAAAATGTGACTTCTGATAATTGCAGGAAAGATTATAAAAAGTGTAATGATGACATCAACACTACAGTTTGTTGCACTTCTGACAATTTTTACATTTTTATTTATTTCAAAGATATAAAAGTGACCACCAGATTATGTTAATATTTGCTTAATAATCTGGTGCTCCATTCTTTAAAAACAATCTCCTCGCTTTTCAAAAATACACATCCTAGCTGGGTTATGGGTCCTATAGAGACTCTTGGATGGAAGAGAAGAAGTAGGCCATTCAGCCCATCAAGTCTGCTCTGCCATTCAATGAGATCCTTGTCTGCATTTCTCTGTATTAGTCACTGGAGAAGGATGGGATGAGGATTGGTCACATCCATTGAGTCCAGGAATGTAGTGCTGTCTTGGCTTGGAGTTGCCAGAGTTGATCTGGAAATTCCAGGAATTACAAATCATTTGCCAGGATGCTAATGAGAGAAAGCCCAGGAGATATCATCAAAGATACTAAGAGATAAGCCTATTTCTCCCTTTCTCTAACACTTCGGATTATTCGCAACCTGGAAGCTGTGCTGTGGGTAAGTAAGGGTTGTTTAATCATGCGATGAATCCTGCAGCAATACATCCCCTTGGTGACTTTCTTGAGATTCATGAATAAAGACATTCCATTGGGATTGGCTCCCATCTTTGGTGGGTCCCGAATCTACTCAGGGGCAAGTAGCTGCAATTCACAAGCTGCAAACTTCCCCAAGGTGCCAGCTAATTGGCTAGAGCGAGGATTTGGGAACATTGGCTGAGAGTCTTAATCAGCCATGGTCCCTCGGAATTGAACTGGACGCCTACTGTATTCCTGCATCCTCCTACTTAAACCAGTCAAGCTCAACTGTGGGATCCATGGATCCCATCAAAGCAGCCAGCTCAGCCTTGACAGTAAATTCGATAACTAGGTTCATTGCCCCCACTCAACCGAATCTCCTCCAGTAAAATTGTTGCTGATCGATGGCAGAGCCTAGCAGCGTGACAGGACTGTTCCACTGACTTCCATTCCCAGACAATGCAGCTCCATTGGCTGTTGGGCAATTATCCATAGTCTACGGAACCATAGGTATCATACTAAATATTTTTAATCAGCCTGTTCAGATGTGCTATGATACACATCTGGAGCAGCTGGTGCTTGAACCCACACTTTCCTGGCTCAAAGGCAGGAGCACTACCATTATGCCATAAGACCCCATGTAAGTAGCTCTCTAGCTGGGAGACAATTAGTTTTTTAGGTTGAGGGGCACCAACCAAGCTTGGGGCAGGTCCTAGGTCTCTCTCAGTGCGATGGACAATTGAACCAGCAGTTGGTGTTATTTTAGACCCATGCATTAACCTGCCTCCACTCATCATCCCCCTTCACCCTCAGCACTACCTGCCGATCCTGACCTCAGGAACTGTGTACAGAGCTCTGTTAGATTGGCCTTGTTCTACATTACCTCTGTGAGCCTCTGAGAACACGCTCTGCTCAAATACTTTTTGAAAGCTGCCACGATAAGATGAAGCACAGCTGAAGGAAAGTATTTATTTGGTAAACGTTTCAAAAGTTTCACATAAATTAAGGATCTGTAATACTCTATCCTTGAGCAAACAGGATAAAGAATCCTAACTCTGTATAAACCCGCTCTATTCCTTTCACTTCAAGGGTGATTTGAATGAAACCTGACTGAACGCAGAGATTTAAAGTCACTTAGGTCCTGAGATGTTTTAATTTCGTCTCTCCCAAATGTATTCCAACCGACAGGTCTCAGAAACATGAAATACAGTTTTAATAAGGCATTTACTGTAGCAGCTGATTTCTGAGTTTCAGTATCAGACCATCTACTGCCTTCATCCACTGAGACAAGTTCCCAACATTTCATCTGTGTGTTTGTACTGATGGGTAGGCTGAACTCTCTGATTGCACAGCACACATTTCAAAACCTGCAACACACCCACACCAAACCTGCAGTGTGATTCTTTAATGATATCTCTATCTTCCTGAGTCAGGCTGCCAGCATTGTGAATGCTGCCAGCTCCATCTCAACAGCAACAGGCTATTTTTGCTCGAAGTGATGGATTCACAATCCCGCACTGCCCCATAGCCAGTGGGACTCCGCAAGTAGAGACTGTGATTGTTCCTCAAGCCATGAATCATTCCACACCAGTCTGTTGGTGACTCACTCTCCCTGCATCTGCACCGATCCTTTATCAGCCCACGGCATCCGGTCCTGGGTGTACCGTGCGTCAATTCACCAAGCTCTTTTTAAAAAATACTAAAATAGCTTTTGCATTAAAATATCTCCTACAGGCATTTTGTGAAATAATTCTGGAGTTCTTTGTTGGTCAGATTTTCAGTACTGACAGTGTGACATCAAAATAACATTAGTTGCCTTTTCAAAGAGATGATTGCAATGTGTTCACGTACAAATAGAAACATTACACCCTGTTTGCTCAAGGATGGACCAGTAGCCGATCCTTAATTCATACGTTACTTCTCAAAAATAATGCTTTCCTTCAGCTCCGCTTCAGCTTGTTATCAAGGTTTTTTAGAATTTACAAATTTCCTATTTCACTTTTCCCCAGTTCCACAGGAGCTTTCTATCTTCCACTACATTGCCCAAATTCCTCCTGTAGGAGCATTAGTAGTTTGTGTTGGTGAGCTATTTGACTCTAGAAGACCTCAATGCCAAGTGTGGATCTGCTTTCACTGGGCATTCACGCTCTCCAGTAACACCTAACAGTCAGGAATGGGGAGCTTGGTACCCAAGTCAAGGACAATTGCAGCATCTCCATGTTACCTCCATGACCAAAGATCATACCTTCCTGGACTAGATGACTTGCTTTCAATTATGAGCTAAGCCAAAGGTGATTAACCTCTGCACTTTCAGCAGTTTTTAGTAAAAGCCTGGTTTGCAGGGGGTGGGGGGGGGGGGGGGCGAATGGGTATATATTCACCCGATTTCCCTGGACTGTGGGCCACAATGTGTACAATTCCCCCGATAGCAAGGTGATGGCGGATTCTGGAGACCTGCTTTGTGACACAATGCCATTTTAATTTCACCATTGAGTTTCTGATCTCTGCACCTTTACAATGAAGAGCTGTGCTGCAGATTCCATTCAATCGTCATACAGGAAGAGAGGAAATCCACGAGATATCACTATTCCAGCCATTATCCGTCAGAGTGGCAAAATTGTGGAAATCCAGAAAAAATCATCTGAACTCCCAATATCACCCTGTGCTCTCAGAAATAATTGGAGCATGGTGACAGAGGAGCTGAAATTTGATTTGCGATAATTAAATGCAGTTGATGTATATTGCCTGTTCTACAGAGTCATACAGCATGGAAACAGACACTTCGGTCCAACTAGTCCAAGCCAAGCATGCTCCTAAACTACACTAGTCCCAATTTCCTGCATTTGGCCCATATCCCTCCAAACCTTTCCTATCCATGTTCTTATCCAACATTTCTTGTAAATGTGGTAACTGTAACCCACATCCACCACCTCCTCTGACAGTTCATTCCACACATGAACATCTCTCTGTGTAAAAAAATGTTGAGTAGGAAAGGTTCGGAGGGATATGAGCCAAGAGCATGCAGGTGGGATTAGTTTAGTTTCGGAACATGATCGGCATGGTCTACTTTGACCAAGGGGTTTGTTTCCATGCTGTATGACTCTATAACCTGCTCAGTGATTCCCAGTTTGGGTTCCGCCAGGGTCAGTCAGCTCCCGACCTCATTACAGCCTTGGTTCAAACATGGACAAAAGAGCTGAATTCCAGAGGTGAGGTAAGAGTGACAGCCCTTGACATCAAGGCTGCATTCAACCAAGTGTGGCATCAAGGAGCCCTAGCAAAACTGGAATCAATGGGTATTGGGGGGCAAAATCTCTGCTGGTTGGCATCATACCTGGCACATTGAAAGATGATCATGGTTGTGGGAGGTCGGTCATTTCAACTCCAGGACATCTCTGCAGGAGTTCCTCAGGGTAGTGTCCTGGATCCAACCATCTTCAGCTGCTTCATCAATGACCTTCCCTCCATCATAAGGGTCAGAAGTGGAGATATTTGCTAATGATTGCATGATGTTCAGCACCATTCGTGACTCCTCAAATACTGAAGCAGTCTGTGTTCAAACGCAACGAGATCTGGACAATATCGAGCACTGCTGATCCAGTGAATAACTCCCCTCCTGATTCCCCAAAACCTGTCTGCTATCTACAAGGTACAAGTCAGGAGTGTGATGGAATACTCTCCATTTGCCTGGATGAGTGCAGCTCCAGCAACACTCGAGAAGCTTGACACCGTCCAGGACAAAGAAACCTGTTTGATTGGCACTACATCCACAAGCATCTGTTCCCTCCATCACGGAGGGTCAGTAGCAGCAGTGTGTACTTTCTACAAGATGCACTGCAGAAATTCACCCAAGATCATCAAACAGCACCTTCCAAACCCACGACTACTTCCATCTGGAAGCACTAGGGGGAAGATATCTGGGAACACCAATACCTGCAGATCTCCCTCCAAGTCAGTGACCATCTGACTTGGGAATATATCATCATTCCCTTACTGTTGCTGGGTCAAAATCCTGGAATTCCCTCCCTAAGGGCATTGTGGGTAAACCCACAGCAAGTGGACTACAGCGGTTCAAGGTGGAATCTCAACGCCACCTTCTCAAGGGCAACTAGGGACAGGCAATAAATGAATTGCCTGTCAGCCAGAGAATGAATTTTAGAAAAAGGTACTTTGGTTGCAAAAAACTCTGAGAGACAGAGTTCTCTCAAACGAAGGTAGTCAAGTCTCAGGATCACAACAGACTCATACAACTATATACAACTAACAGCCTCAAACAACAACCCAAGCTTCAAGGCAATGGCAGATAATGTACAGTCCCAGGTCTTACACGAGACTTGGGGAATAATTATTCAAACACATTTGGTTATAGATTTATACAGCACTAAAAATAAACCATTTATTCTGTATGTGTGATGGGATAGATCCTGGTTTACATGTAAATTCGAAAAGTGATCTTGTGCTTGAGAAGGTCGGAGAGCACTGTTACAGTCAATGTTTGGAGTGAGACTTGAAGCCACAATGTTGTGTCTCAGAGGTCAACCCTACACCAAACGTGTGATAGCTGCCACTCAGTCTAGAAAGTCTCGTGTGAAATACAACTTAGAATGAATGGTGAGACATGAATCAATAAATGCCGGAATGTTATTTGTCCCAGCTCCACAGCTTGTAGTAAATAAATCGATTTGCATTATTGATATAGAAGGATCTCATCACGGTAATAGGGGACAAATCATTTCAGCACCAGATCCCCAAAGTCTCAAATAGGATTATGAACATGTTCGTAGATTTACTATAGGACATCATGGCTTGGCTGAGGTTATGATTTACCTGCTTGGGTTAAAGTATTCAGGAGAGACTGAGCTACTTGCAGGAGAGCTGGTGGGAACTGGTGGTATTATCGATGGGAAAGCCCTCAGCAACTTGTTCCCCTCAAACACTTGGGGAACCAACAACAGGCCTCTCCCAGGGATCAATGCCATGGGGAGGAAATGCAGCACGAAGGGCTGGGGTGGTAGTCTTCAGCAGCACCCAGCCCCCAATCTCTCCAATCCTTTTATTGAGGGACTTAACCCCACTGCCCCCCCACCAAGCTCTGGGATCCCACAAGCAACAAGGTTTAATTGTCATAGCTCCCACATGCCTAGTTCCCCATCCACTGGTTACGTAATTACCCCCAAAAAGTATTAATTGGGGCAAGTAAGCTATCCACATGCCCTCTCACCACATGGGAGGTGATGGGGTCTAATTAAAAGCCCATAACCAACAAACTCATCTCGTGATCCTGCCTGTAATGCAGATGGGATTTTGGTGGGGAAAGATCTGAGAATATGCAGCTCAGGAACTGGCAAATGATGCCAATTCACATGGTTCTTCCTGATGAATGTATATTTGATACTGGAGCTGTTAATTAGGTCACTGAACAGCTTCAAACACTCCTGTGAAGTATAAAATCTATCTCCCTAATTGTTTCACATGCTTCCCTAAATAAAAAGCAGAAACCTTCAGATTTTTTGCTTACTCAGTATTTTTTTGGACAGAACAGGAACAATGAACAATCTTACACAAACCCATTCGGATCCACGTTGCTTCTACATTTGTGCTGAAGTATAGGTCATTAAGAAGACTCAATACATACATTCACCAGGGGCGTTCTACACTCAAACAGTCCCACAGGATCTTTTAAATCCACCCAAGAGGGCAGATGTTGCCTTTGTTTAACATCTCATCCTAAAGGTGGCACCTTTGGGAAAGGACATGTACCCACAATCGCCCGGCTTTGAGGTGAGTGCACTTCTATTGAGCTGCAGCTGGCACAGTTGGCTGAAGCACACTGATGGCTTATTGGTGTGTATCTTATTTTCTGGCTCTCTCCCTGCTTCTGTCCTGCCTCTTCCTCCCTTTGCTTTGTACGTTTCATTATGTTACTAATAATGTAACATCATCATTACTGTAGCATTGCTAAAACTCACAATTTCATTCGGAAGTCATTGATTTTTTTCAGTGTTGCTCAAAAGCATGAGAACAGCAAGATGAATAATCTCTCTTTTCCACCCCAGTGAATCATGGGCGGTTGTGCAATAAAATAAAATCAACAAATGGCTCATGAAATTAGAAGCGTTGTTGATTCTATTAATGTCATCTCTACACATACACTCTCCTAATGAATGTAAGGATGATTATTTCAAGTCTGCGTTGGTGAAAATTGCAATTCAAGTCATTGAGAATTCTCTCAGATATAGGAGCAGCTGTCCTGGAATCTTTGATTGAGTAAGAGTGAATTGTTACTTAGAGGAGCAAATGCTTCTAAGAGAGGAGGGAGAAGATTTGGAAATAAAGGTCAATTCAAAGGCAGAGGTTGCTTTTTCTTAAATAGTATATGTTCTCTTTCTTTGCTCCACCAACAATTTTCTTCCAAACCCTCCGTGGGCAACAGGGACCTCTCTAAATAGCTCATCCAAGAGGTCATCATTTCCATTAAGCAGAAATAGGCCATTTGGAACAATTTCCTACTCAATGTTTAGGTTCCACATATCAACCGATCTTATCTAAATAATTTTCAATCTCTTTCTTCCCCTTGTGTCCATCTTTTCTCCTAACTGCATCTGCGTTATCTATGTCAACTATTCCTTGTGGTAGTGAATTCTACATTGTAACCAGTCCCTGAATAAAAAGAAAGATCGTCTGCCAGCCAATAGCTTCCCCCTCCTGCCCTGGGAGTCAGTCAATGTTCTAGTCCTTGGTATCCATGGGTGCCAGTCAATGAGACCATTGTGCACAAGATCCTCATTTGCGAAGCTGCTCAGATGAGTTTTCTTTCAGCATCATCTGTGGTCAGACACGTGTTTAGCTAAGTTCAAGGCAGTTCTCCTCCAGCAGTCCTTGGCAGCAGCAAGAGCAGACTGATGTATCATCAACTCCCGAGAGACAGGCATCATCACCGCTGCATTTGGGAGATCCTCCCCTTCACTCAGATGGACAATCACACACATACACAAGTGTACTCCAGCAAACAAGTATCCTGAACTTTGAGCTGACCATTCTTACACAGCGGCTGCACTTTCACAGCTCGCTGGACCTGGCATGTGGGACACTGAACTTCTGAAGTGTACTCTCGCTTCCAGAAGACAGCTGGTTCAGGATCACAGCGTAGCTAAAGGGATGCTTTTTGAAGAGGATTAGCTTTGGTCTGAGCAGCTGGAGGGAGAGTGTTCTGGACCAAGCACAAAGCCAAGCATTTCCAAGATGGAGGTGACCCTAAGGCAAAGCTGATAATGATGGCTGAAGACATGAGATTAAGAAGAAAGCTCAAGAAGAGATACAAACCTTCATCAACTACAGACTGACCAACAGATCCATTAAATATTATTTTACCTTCTACCTCCTTAATCTTGCACTGACTCCACCTCTATCTCTTACACCTTCTTCCCTATGGAAAAACTCCATAACAGTGCCCCCTCACTTCAAAGGACATCAAGTTGTACAAGGGTCAGTCTCACTAAACCACCCAGGGTTTGGGTCACTCACGTTCCAGGGATTATCCTTGAATCTTCAGGAAATGAAGATTAATCTCCCAATTGTCACTGCCGTGACAAAACCCAGTTATAAGGCCATGGGGCAATTTGTAGAATAGTGTGATAACAAGGTGTGGAGCTGGATGAACACAGCAGGCCAGGCAGCATCAGAGGAGCAGGAAAGCTGACGTTTCGGGTCTGGACCCTTCTTCAGATATGTAGAATTGTGTGTTGTTCACATTTTAAAGAATTTCGGTTTCAATTTATTGATGATAAAACTGCTTCAGAATGAGGATGTAGAGTTGCTCACAGGGCCGGTGGGTCTGGTTGCAGACGTTTTGGCACTGTGCTAGGTAACATCATCAGTGTGCCTCTGGTGGGTGGCTACCCAATAGGGTGACAAACCGTCTGCAACCAAACCCACTGGCTCAGCGGGCAAGTCTACATCCTCATCCACAACCCGAGCTACAAATCTTCTCAAAAACTTTAAACTGCTTCAGAACGGCGAAAAGGCTGTTGGACTGAGTAGGGTAGTTAGGGGGCCACAGGAATAGGTTGCTGTAGGGTTGGCGACATTTCCCTAGGTGGGGTTGTGGGGGTAGGGGGTGGAGGTGTGTGTGAAATGGGAGGATCTGGGTTACATTCTGGGTGTTAATGTGTACATTCTCTGGCCTGCCATTTCCTACAGGAGATCCGATGTTGTGTGGAATGACCTCCTGTGGGCGGAAGGCCTTAACGCTCCTGAGCAGCGTGTTCGCTGTGTGTGGCCTGGGTCTGCTCGGGGTGGCTGTTAGCACTGATTACTGGTTATACCTGGAAGAAGGGACCATCTCCCCTCAAAACATGTCAGCCGAAGTCAAGGTATCGCTGCACGCCGGCCTCTGGAGAGTTTGTTTTCTGGCAGGTATGAACACGTCCTCATCAGCGATTTTACTGCTCATGAATTCAGAAACTTAGCTAATATTCTGGGGACTTGGTTTCAAATCCCACCACAGCAGATGATAGAATTTGAATTCAATAAAAAAATCTGGAATTAAGTGTCCAATTATGACCATGAATCCATTGTCGATTGTTGGGAAAAACCCATCTGGTTCACTAATGTCCTTTAGGGAAGGAAACTGCCATCCCTTACCTGGTCTGGCCTACATGTGACTCCAGACCCACAGCAATGTGGTTGACTCTCAACTGCCCTCTGGGCAATTAGGGATGGGCAATAAATGCTGCCTAGCCAGAGATGCCCACATACCGTGAATGAATAAAATAAACTAATGCTTGCTCTTCGATGAAGGAAAATTGCAGATCATATGCCCTATGCCAAAGCTTTGATCTATTTTACTCTTTTTTTCCTTTCTGGCTGCTTTCTGCCATTTTCTGTTTTCATTTGATGGTCATTCACAAGAAGGTGGAGAATTTCCTATTGAAACTCAAAACTGCAGCCCTGGACCAATAGGCCGCTGATAGGAATCAGACCTTGGGTCCATTAGTGCATTAGAGTAAACCATCCCTGAACCACATTGTTCCTTGTTCCAAGGTGTATAACATAATGTCTAAAACAAAAGTCCATTCCAAGAATACACCAGGAATGCTCAGCCAATTGGGCAGTGTCTATGGAGAGAAATAGAGTTACTGTTCTAGTTTGATAATGAATTTCATAAAAGGTTTAAGGACCTGAAACTTTAGCTCTGTTTCTCTCTTCACACACAATGCTGGGCCAACTGAATATTTCCAGTGATATTGCAGATTTCCATCATCTGCAGTATTTTGCATGTGTATTTCCACCATAACAGGCTGTGCTTTAATCACAACCATTGTTATTAATGCTGGCCATTTTCAAAGCAATAATTATGAATGAACTGTTAAAGTTTCTCCTTTAGCAAGAAGATGATGTCTTTGGAGCTTTAGAAATTAATTGACCATATTTTTAAATTGTGATATTTCTTGGCTTTA
This sequence comes from Rhincodon typus, assembly GCF_021869965.1. Classification (NCBI taxonomy): domain Eukaryota; kingdom Metazoa; phylum Chordata; class Chondrichthyes; order Orectolobiformes; family Rhincodontidae; genus Rhincodon; species Rhincodon typus. Next base: position 5,338,116 of record NC_063354.1, on the reverse strand, counting down.
TATGTGGGGTCCACATCAAAGATCTGCCAACAACAGGCTAGGTTTGTTTTAAGGTTGAGAGGGGGATTGACAAAATAAGGTATTGTATTGAGCACTGAAGTTCCCATATTTTGTTTTTCAAAGTTTTAAAACTCCTGTATCTTGCAACAACAGTGGAAGAGAAATACATAATGTACATATGCACTTCTTCACAATTGTATAAATCACTTCTACTTATATGATATGCAAAGCCTCACAGGTATATATCTCTATACTCTTGTATATATCATATGTGCTGCCATATAGAGATACAAAACACTCCTGCTATATGTCGTTTCCTTACAGAAATATCACATTGTTATGTGAATTTATAAATATATATTGTGACTGCCATTCAGAAGCCAAACTTTCTGCTTCATTTAACAAACGCCTTAACAGCAGTAACACACTCAGTATGTGTTTTGCAGAGTATCCCACTGTTTGAATACAATACACTTGTTTTCCAGGAGCAATGTCCCTTTGTGTATAATCAGCCACACTTTATGGAGACATTAACCTGCTGGGCTATTAATCATACTTTGCCATACAGACATGATAATTCTGGGGAGGGATGCAGTCTTTCAGGCGCTACCATTTTTACGGATTCCTGATAGCTTCATTTTCTCCCTCCCTGCTGTGGCATGATTTCCTGATGATTGACAATCTTTAACCAGCTCTTGTTTGTATCCACAGGAACAGAGCGTGGGCACTGCTTCACCATTGAGTATGTGATGCCAATGAATGTGCAGCTGACCTCAGAATCCACAGTCAGTGTTTTAAGTCAGTATCCATTCTCCATCTGGTCAGTTGCTTGATGTTTAAATAAATAAGGACGTTACACATGTTCGCTTTGAGACTATGCCTCAGATGCAGACTATTTGGCCCAACTTGTGCTGGTGTTTATCCCCTCCCAAACTTCCTCCCACCTCCGCTTCATCTCATCCACTTCTCTCTCACATGGTCATCTAGCTTATGTCAGGGACCGGGATAATGTTTCCCTTTTCTCCCCATCTCACGGCTGTCCACAATAAGATGTACTTTTTTCAGGGGAATATTTCAAACGCTTCAGAGTTTGAGACTTTCAGTAATAAAGGGTTTCTCAGGTAAGTTTAAACCCGTAGTGAGAATGACAAAGAAAACATTGTCATTGGTAAGAGGTGGAATGGGACCTACATGCTTTACTGGCAACGTGCGGCTAAGGCACTTCACCTGCAGAAGTTAACCTCTCCCTGCCGAGAAAGAGGAAATATAACTGGAGTGCAGAGGCGACAAGGAGAATCAGAAGTGGTACAGGTGGCATGAGATAATTGAAGGAGGTTTACCACAGATTCAGGAGTGAATTCTGCAAAAGGGCTACCCCTAAGCCCAGACACACTGCAATAGCTTTGTCCAGCACTATATCTACTATTAGTGTTCATACACAACAAATAAAGCTCAAATTTGAAAGTTAAAAGCAAGACCTGAATTTAAGATCGTGTTTATTCACGCAATCCCCCGAAATGTAAATGCAATGAATAACACTCACTCCCACATACTTGAGACAAAGGCACATGAGCATTTGCCTTTATAGGTGTGTGAACGTAGTTGTGTATGTGTGCATATGTGTGTCTGTGCACATGAACTCATGCACACAGACACACATGGACATGTGTACATGTGCACAGACACACACATGCATACACACACAGCTATGTTCACACATCTACAAAGGCAAATGCTCATGTGCACAGATCCATACACATGCAGTTTCCCAGACACTATCATTACCAACCCCAGGTACATCCTGGCTCCCTGGTAGCATGGACCCACTGGAGGTGGTGACCCTGTGGTATACAGCTGGAAAGGAGTTGCCCCAGGAATCCTCAACTTGACTCCAAACCCAATGATATCTCATTGCATTCAGTCAAACACAACAAGCTGTTGATGATTATCATGCCCTTCCGTGTTTCGCCTGATGAATTCCTCCATGTTGAATATCACCTGAACACTTAAATTAACCAATGACATGAAGGTATGTAGAAAAGTGAGTTGTGAAGAGGACGTAAGGAGTCTACAAAGGGATATAGGTAGGTTAAGTGAGTGGGCAAAGATCTGGCAAATGGAGTACAATGTGGAAAAGTGTGGAAGTATTCATTTCTGAAAAAAAGAGAAACATTTGTCGAAATGGTGAGAAGTTGCAGAGCTCTGAGATGCAAAGAGATCTGGGTGTCCTAGTGCATGAATCACAAAAGGTTAGTATGCAGCTACAGCAAATAATCAGGAAAGCTTGTAGAATGTACTGTTTTATTGAGAGGGCAACTGAATGCAAGAGTAGGGAGTTATACAGGAACATTGGTGAGACCACGTCTGCAGTACTGTGTGAAATACTGATCACCATACTTACAGAAGGATGTCAAAGCATTGGAAGCAGTTCAGAGAAGGTTTATCAGACTAATACCTAGAATGAGCAGTGCCTTATGTGGAAAGGCTAGACAGGCCAGGCCTGTATCTCTGGAGTTTAGGAGAGTCAGAGGTGATTTAATTGAAACATAAAAGAACCTGAGGGGACTCGGCAGGTTAGATGTCAAAATGGTGTTTCCTCTTGTGGGAGAATCTAGAACTCGGGGTCATATATTAAACATAAGACACTCGTTTAAAACAGAGATAAAGATACATTGTTTTCTGTGAGAGGGTTGTGAGCCTTTGGAATCCCATTCCTCAAAAGGCAGTGGATGCAGAACCTTTAAATATTTTAAGGCAAAGGTAGGTAGATTCTTGCTTATCAGGAGCTATGCAGGAATGTAGAGTTGAGGTTAAAATCAGATCGGCTGTGATCTTATTGAATGGTAGGGCAGGCTCGAAGGGCTGAATGGTCTATTTTTTTCCTTGTTCACTTTAAAGCAGGGACTGCACTTTCTCAGTTATTTTATGCATGTATAAAATGCTTTGGGATGTCCTGAGGCTGTGAAATGTTTTTTTCAAAAATTCAAGAATTTCTTTCCTCCTACTGATTACTGATGCCTCAAACTGTTTATTTTTCTTTCTGCAGAAATGATCCGATCATCAACCCCTTTCCCACTGGTCAGCCTGTTTTTCATGTTCATTGGTTTTGTGTTGAACAACATTGGCCATATTCGACCTCACCGGACAATCTTAGCATTTGTGTCAGGAATCTTCTTCATTCTTTCAGGTAAAGGTCAGGAAAGAAACAAACGCCAAATTTATCAAGTTTTCTTTCGCTTTTAATAAGCTTTCTGTTGTCTGATTTTGTTCAGCCCCACATTTGAGTTTGGAGGTGTTTCTCTGCTCAGGAAGGTGGAAAAGTGACCCTGTCGGAAAATGGCACATGGTGATACTCCCTTGCTCAGCTGTCACATTTTTGCTCAGTGGAAAGTGGCAGAGCATCTGCTAATGCCCCCTGATATTGGCACAGCTGGTAGCCAGAAACACCTAAACTGGCTGCAATTTGTGTCATAGTAACACAAGATGCTTCTGCAGTTTGCCTGGCTCACCCCAACACATGAGAAATACCATGTTACTCCCTCCCTTTAATGCCAAGTACCAACCCCATTGGGATGGTGGCTCAGTGGTTAGCACTGCAGGAGAGACTCAGGTTCGATTCCACCCTTGGGTGACTGTCTGTGTGGAGCTTGCACATTCTCCCCGTGTCTGCGAAGGTTTCCTCCGGGAGCTCTGGTTTCCTCCCACAGTCCAAAGATGTGCAGGTTAGGTGGATTGGCCATGCTAAATTGCCAACAGGGATGTGCAAACTAGGTGGATTGGCAGGGAAATGTAGGGTTACATGGATGGGGTAGGGGTGTGGGTCTGGTTGGGATGCTGTACAGAGGGTCGGTGTGGACTTGATGGGCTGAATGGCCTGGGGACACTGTAGGAGTTCAAAGATTCATTGCCCCTCTGCCCAAAATCTTCAGTGGCACCAACATGCTGCAAGTTCAACAATGTTTTGGCCAGTTCCTTTCACTATTTGTTTCCTCGTTGTGTATTTTTATATACCAAAGAGAACCACCAGATGCTGAAATGATCAATAACACGAATCTTCTTCCTAAATGTTTTGTGTGAAAGTAGTGTTTTATGACAAATCACTTTTTTCACAATTGCAGGTTTGTCTCTGGTTGTTGGACTTGTCCTGTACATATCCAGCATCAATGATGAGATGTTAAACAGAACGCCAGACTCCGAGAGCTATTTCCACTACAAGTATGGTTGGTCTTTTGCCTTTTCTGCCATCTCCTTCTTGCTAACCGAGGTAATTACCAGTTAAACCATATCTGACTCACCATTTATTCCAAGATTATTTCAGGTTTCAGATTAGACCCAGATTCAGACGAGACCAAATAAACCAGAACTACAGTTGAATCCACAAAAATTGTCTTCAAGTTCAACAGCCTGCCATTGGTAGGTGAGGTTAAAATTGAATCAGAGATAGTAGGAACTGCAGATGCTGGAGAATCCGAGACAACAAGGTGCAGGGCTGGATGAACACAGCAGGCCAAGCAGCATCATAGGAGCAGAAAGGCTGATGTTTCGGGCCGAGGCCCTTCATCAGAAAAGGGGGAGGGGAAGGGAGTTCTGAAATAAATAGGGAGAGAGTGGGAGGCAGATAGAAGATGGGTAGAGGAGAGGATAGGTGGAGAAGAAACAAACAGCTCGAAGAGGTGGGGATGGAGCCAGTAAAGGTGTGTAGGTGGGGAGTTAGGGAGGGGATAGGTCAGTCCAGGGAGGACGGACAGGTCAAGGGGGCGGGATGAGGTTAGTCGGTAGGAGATGGGGGTGGGGCTTGAGGTGGGAGGAGGGGATAGGTGGGAGGAAGGACAGGTTAGGGAGGCAGGGACGAGCTGGACTGGTTTTGGTTTGCGGTAGGGGGAGGGGAGATTTTGAAACTTGTGAAATCCACATTGATACCATTGGGCTGCAGGGTTCCCAAGCGAGGAGCTCGAACAGTTCATCAACTTCACCAACACCTTCCACCCCAACCTTAAGTTTACCTGGACCATCTCTAATACCTCTCTCCCCTTCCTGGACCTCTCTGTCTCCATCTCGGGCAACCACCTAGAAACCGATATTCATTTCAAGCCCACCGACTCCCACAGCTACCTAGAATACTCCTCCTCCCACCCACCTTCCTGCAAAAATGCTATCCCCTATTCCCAATTCCTTCGCCTCCGCCGCATCTGCTCCCAGGATGAGGCATTCCACTCCCGTACATCTCAGTTGTCCTCGTTTTTCAAGGACCATAACTTCCCCCCCTCAGTGGTCGAGAACGCCCTCAACCGTGTCTCCCACATCTCCCGCAACTCATCCCTCACACCCCATCCACGCAATAAGAACCAAAAAAGAATCCCCCTCGTCCTCACGTACCACCCCACCAACCTCCGGATCCAACGCATCATCCTCCGACACTTCCGCCATCTGCAATCCGACCCCACCACCAAAGACATCTTTCCCTCCCCACCCTTATCTGCTTTCTGGAGGGACCACTCTCTCCATGACTCCCTTGTCCGCTCCACTCTCGCCTCCAGCTCCACCACACCCAGCACTTTTCCCTGCAACCGCAGGAAGTGCTACACCTGCCCCCATACCTCCTCCCTCATCCCCATCCCAGGCCCCAAGAAGACTTTCCACATCAAGCAGATGTTCACCTGCACATCTGCCAATGTGGTATACTGCATCCGCTGTACCCGGTGTGGCCTCCTCTGCATCGGGGAAACCAAGCGGAGGCTCGGGGACCGCTTTGCAGAACACCTACGCTCGGTTCGCAATGAACAACTGCACCTCCCAGTCACGAACCATTTCAACTCCCCCTCCCATTCCTCAGACGACATGTCCATCCTGGGCCTCCTGCAGTGCCACAATGATGCCACCCGAAGGCTGCAGGAACAGCAACTCACATTCCGCTTGGGAACCCTGCAGCCCAATGGTATCAATGTGGATTTCACAAGCTTCAAAATCTCCCCTCCCCCTACCGCATCCCAAAACCCGTCCAGCTTGTCCCCACCTCCCTAACCTGTTCTTCCTCCCACCTATCCCCTCCTCCCACCTCAAGCCGCACCCCCATCTCCTACCGACTAACCTCATCCCGCCCCCTTGACCTGTCCGTCCTCCCTGGACTGACCTATCCCCTCCCTAACTCCCCACCTACACACCTTTACTGGCTCCATCCCCACCTCTTCAACCTGTTTGTTTCCTCTCCACCTATCCTCTCCTCTATCCATCTTCTATCCGCCTCCCACTCCCTCCCTATTTATTTCAGAACCCCCTTCCCCTCCCCCTTTTCTGATGA
>NC_063354.1:5307542-5328818 GCF_021869965.1 Rhincodon typus | reverse complement strand
CACTGATGATGTTACCCAGCAGGGTAATGAAACATCTGCGGAACAACGAACCAGCTCAGCGAGCCACCCAACCACAGGATATAGTGTTTGCGGCAGTTCTTACATAGGATTTTGTATACAACGTTGGTCCTATTAGTTGTGGGAATGGGATCCTTTGCTCTTGTCAGTAGTTGTTGTAGTGTAGCTGTGGGTTTGTGTGCTATTATGATTCTTAGTGGTCGGAGTCATCTCTACACTGACTAAGAGCAGAAGGTTTCAGTCCACAGGATGAGCTGGCCTTGCTCCCTAGCGGCTATTTTGCATTCGGCGTTGTATGGAGCATTGAACCAAACCAGGCTCACCGAGTGCTTAAGGATCCTCTGTGCACCCCCATCTCTCCCACCATCACCCATTTCAACCCTGACCAGTCTAACCCTGCTAGTGTCTGTACAGAGAGGTTTGACTTCCAGATAAGAGAGTGCCAACACAGGAACAGCATGAGGCCATTCAGCCCCTCAAACTAGTTGCTCCATTCAATCAGAGATAGTAAGAACTGCCAATGCTGGAGTCAGAGACAACACAGCGTGGAGCTGGAGGAACACAGCAGGCCAGGCAGCATCAGAGGAGCAGAAAAGTTGACATTTTGGATCGGGACCCTTCTTCAGAAATGGGAGAGGGGGAAGGGAGCTGGGAAATAAATAGAGAGAGGAGGGGTGGGGCTGGGGAAGGTAGGTGGGATGGTGATAGGTGAGTACAGGTAGGCAGTGGTGGGGATTGGTCAATGCGGTGGGAGGGACGGATAGGTGGGAGAGAAGATGGACAGGTTGTGTCAGATCAAGGAGGCAGGGATGAAAGGGAGGGTTGGACATGGGATGAGGCCGAGGGTGGGGAGATTTTGAAATTAGTAAAGTCCACATTGAGACCACTGGGTTGTAGGCTCCCGAGGCGGAATATGAGGTGCTGCTCCTCCAGTTTCCGGGTGGTGTCGTTGTGACACTGGAGGAGGCCCAGGATGGACATCTCACCCAGGGAGTGGGAGGAGGAGTTGAAGTGGTTCACGACTGGAAGGTGTTGTTTGTCACAAACAGAGCATAGCTGCTCTACAAAGCGGTCTCCGAGCCTCCGCTTGGTCTCACTGACGTAAAGGAGGCCGCATTGGGCGCAGCATCTGCAAGAGACCATATTGACAGATGTGCAGGTGAAGCGCTGTCTGATGTGAAAGGTTTGTTTGGTGCCTTGGATCGGGGTGAGGGGGGAGGTGTAGGGGCAGGTGTAGTACTTCCTGCGGTTGCAGGGAAAGGTGCCGGGGGTGGTGGGGCTAGTGGGGAGTGTGGAGTGGACGAGGGAGTCATGGAGAGAGCAGTCCTGACGGAAGGCAGATAGGGGTGGGGAGGGAAATATATCTTTGGTTGTAGGGTCGGATTGTAGGTGGCAGAAGTGGCGGAGAATGATACATTGAATACGGAGGTTAGTGGGGTGATATGTGAGGACTCCATTCAATCAGACTGTGATTGATCTGTACCTCAACCCCATGGGTCTGCCTTTGCCCCAGATCTCTTCATCCCAATATCCATGCATTGTCCTCAGTCTTGGACCTTGCAAACTCTCCCCAGTTTTCTGGGAAAGGGATCATCAGAATTCCACAGCTGACTACGTGAGGAAGTTTTCCTCAATTCGAATCCCAAATGGGCAAGCGTTAATTTTCACATTGTGCTTCTCTTATTTTGTGTTCCTCAATCCAAGGAAGCAAATTCACATTATCTCTTGTCTGTATTCCAGGTGTGACCTTATCCACTTCAACACGATGACCACCTGAATTGTCTCCCTCGGGGATTTTATTGGGAGTGATCTCAGGAGCACACACTTACCAACCAACTGCGGAGGATTTCATCAGCTCGGATACACCGAAGGACAAAGCCCCCATGAAATCGTTCCTTGTGGTCCGATCCCAGTCCCAGATCTCCACCGACAGTCTCCGATCCTTGTCACTACTTTTCAGTTTACTGGACAAACAGAGAGAGAAATTGTACAACTTGTGTCACTTTCATCAAACATTAATAAATGGGTTAAAGCTAAAGACTCCAGCATTAATAACATACAATGTTCCAATTTCTCACCCTCCCACTACCCTAACTGCACCTCATTGCTCGGTGTAGCTGATGGTAAATTACTGAACTCTTGACCTCTACCACCTTGAAGGACAAGGGCAGTAGACACATGGGAACACCACCGCCTGCAGGTTCCCCTCCAAGTCACTCACCATCCTGACTCGGAAATTTATTGCTGTTCCTTCACTGTCGCTGGGTCAAAATGCTGGAATTCCCTCCCTAATGGCATTGTGGGTCAGCCCACAGCACATGGACTGCAGCGGGTCAAGAAGGCAGCTCACCACCACCTTCTCAAGGGCAACTAGGGACGGGCAATAAATGCTGGCCAACCAGCGACACCCACATCCTATGAATGAATAAAAATAAAGATCCCCGGTTTAATAACCCATTGGATAGCACCTGGCACCTCCAGCATATTTTCAGTGGCTGGGACAGAGAATCCTGTCATAGTCTCACAACTTCCCAAAGGACTCTCTCCCCTCCAACTCTGGTTAGGACTGTGAAATCACAAATTATCTCTTGTTAATTGGGCAAAAAATATTAAGCAATTACAAGTGATACAATTCTCCTGCAGCCGTCTCCACTGTCACACACAGTCCAGGTACAAGGGAGAGATCCTCTCTCCGTCACACATAGTCTGTACACACAGGACAGCTATCACACATGCACGCACACTGCATACACAAGAGCTAACTGTCAGACCCACTGACAGAATCTGTGTACAAGGGGAAACAGTATCACACACACACATGCATGGTCATTAACCATATATAAAGGATAACTGTCATGTATATATCTATGCATATACAGTCCATGTACAAGAAAGAACAGACCTCTCACTCTCTCTCTCTCACTCTCACACACACACACACACACACACACACACACACACACGCACACACACGCACACACACACATGCACACACACCCCTGCCACATGTGTGCTTGCAGTCACACACAGACACACTCTCAGACACACACATACAGATACACTCTCACACACACAGAGTCTGTGTACAAGGGAAAAATGTCACATGTTCCATGAGGTTAAGGATACAACACAATAAATAGTACTTATGAAATATAATATTTGGGACATGAAATGTTTATTCTTGTGGAAAATAAATCTGAAAAGATTTTCCAATGGTCCTGTCGAGATAGTGGAGACAGTAAACGTACTCACAATGTGAAGGTTTCGTTCCAGGTGGGGTTCAGTGTCGAGCGCATGGTTTTTGTTTTCTGTTTGCTTTCACTTTTAGGGTCAGGGATGAGTTTGAGTTTTACGTAGGGATCTGAAAGACCGTTGGGATCCATGGGGATTAGATTTTTTGCGTCTCGCACTGTAAAACAGGAAAAGTAACAGTTAAACAATCTGGAAGAGCAGGGATTTAGGTTTGGAAATGGGAATGCAAATGGGAAAACACACAATAAAACTTACCGCTACAATTTATATTTTAATTTAATTGAAAACCAACAGAAGTGTGCCATTGATGGAATTAGCAGTTAGTTTGGGATTTGGTGCTGTAATCTAAAAGCAGGTACAGCCTAGTCTCAGTCAGAATATTGACAGGCTGCAGAGTTAGACACAGCTCTGATCCTATACCACACAACAGGCTAACCTTCAGCCAAAGACTGTTTCTGGCTCCTGAGTAAAGACCCAAAGGGGTTTGTGGATGGGGAGCAATGGTTTCGGTTTCACGCGGAGACATGTTCGTTCTCCAACGAATGACAAGTTCTTGAAGCTGAAGGGCCAATCATAGGCCTTTCACCTTCAGAAAGGCTAATAATAGTGTGCTCAATTCTCATCTCCCTTCTATTGGAAGGATGTTGTGAAATTTGAAAGGGTTCAGAAAAGATTTACAATGATGTTTCCAGGTTGGAGGATTTGGAGGGAGAGGCTGAATAGGCTGGGGATATTTTCCCTGGAGTGTCGGAGGCTGAGGGCTGACCTTATAGGGATATATAAGATCATGAGAGACATGGATGGGATGAATAACCAAGGTCGTTTTCCCAGGTTGGGGGAAGTCCAAAACTAGAGGGCATAGGTTTAGTGTGAGAAAGGAAAGATGTAAAAGGGACCTAAGGGGCAACTTTTTCACGCAGAGGGTGATGCTTGTAAGGAATGAGCTGCCAGAGGAAGTGGTGGAGGCTGGTATAATGACAACATTTAAAAGGCATCTGGATGGGTATATAAATAGAAAGGGTTCAGAGGGGTATGGGCCAAATGCTGGCAAATGGGTCTAGATTTATTTAGGATATTTGGTCGGCATGGACGAGTTGGACCGAGGGTCTGTTTCTATGCTGTACAACTCTATCACTCTATCTGTGGTAAAGAGAAAGTGTGAAAAAGACTGATTTATAAATATGCTTATCATCATTTATTTTAAGTTTGGATTTTTGATTTTGAATGAACTTTATGGGTGGCACAGTGGCTCAGTGGCTAGCACTGCTGCCTCACAGCGCCAGGGACCCGGGTTTGATTCCACCCTCGGGCGATTGTCTGTGTGGAGTTTGCACATTCTCCCCGTGTCTGCGTGGCTTTCCTCCAGGTGCTCTGGTTTCCTCCCACAGTCCAATGGAGTGCAGGCCAGGTGGATTGGCCATGCTAAATTGCCCGTAGTGTTCAGGGATGTGTAGATTAGGTGGGTTATACGGGGATGGGTCTGGGTGGGATGCTCTGAGGGTCGGTGTGGACTTGTTGGGCTGAAGGGCCTGTTTCCACACTGTAGGGATTCTATGATAAGACATAGGGGGTTTTCTGTGTGCCTGAAGAGTTTAATGATTAACTTTCAAACCATGGTGATTTCTTTTAAAACAGTCTGTGAGAGCTACGTTTCAGAAATAATGCATTTTTGTGTACGTTGAGGGAGTTTGACTGAGCCAGGTGCATCAATGTCTGTTAGAAATTTCTGGACTTTTTTAAGCTCAGGGGAAACACCTGCAGCTTAGAAAGATTCACCTTTAAGTTTTAGTTTTAGTTTTGGGCAGTCCTGAAGAAATCCTTGGATGAAACTGGTTACGTAAAGCAATGGTCCTGAGAAGGTGGGAAGATAGTAAAACGGATTACCCTAGAATAAGGTTGGTGGTAGTTTCAGAGCAAAAGCATTTGGATAAAGCCCTAAAGTGGTTATTTGAAACAGAGAACATTTAAATTCGGGTGTTTGAAAGCTCCAGGAATGAGCTTTCAGATTTTCACAGTTAACTTAAACCTGTCAAGGTGTCAGGAAATGATTTTTTTCTTGAAGTTGCGAAAAGTACAAGGGATGTTTTGGGAGTTTATAATGGAGTATTTTAGGATTAATGTAATTATACTTTTACCTTGTGTTTAAAATCATTTCTAATCATTTTCTAATAAACTTCCATTTGTATTGCTAACACAAAATCTGCATACATTACAGTGAGAGACCACCTTGTTAAAAGTGTAAGAAAATAATCTATTTTCTTCTACAATTTTGAATTAGTGACATATGGGATTTTCTGTATGACTGAAGAGTTTAATAAGTAATTATTAAGAATTTCTGTAGTCACGGTGATTTCTTTTAGGACAGTTTGTGAGAGTTAGTTTTCAGCATTAATGTGTGTTTGTGTATATTAGAAAGGTTTTCGACCAGGCAAGGTAAACAATTGTACATCGACGCCTACTCAAAATGAATGCCTGGCTCCAGTCAATTGATCTGCAACTTCCTGCTCCTCCATATTGGGAAACCAGATGCTGACTGGAAAAATCTCCGTCAGCCTCTATAGTATGGAGCCTAAGCCATGTGGGTTTGCAGCTCAGCCGCTGGGAAGGGACCATGTCCATTAGCCTGGGTCTACTCCAGGGATACTAACACTCACAACAAAACAAATACAGATACCATAGCTGCAATCACAGCAACTAAAACCCTGCTGTCACTTATTTACTGTACACAACCCCAGTGCAGCTATTCATAGCATGGTTGGGGGTTAATCTGAGGAACAAAAAATAAAGTTGCTGGAAAAGCTCAGCAGGTCTGGCAGCATCTATGAAGGAAAAAGCAGAGTTATCGTCTTTTTCCTTCATAGATGCTGCCAGACCTGCTGAGCTTTTCCAGCAACTTCTGTTTTTGTTCCTGATTTACAGCATCCGCAGTTCTTTCGGTTTTTAATCTGAGGGAACCTTTATAAGATTTAAGACAGATTCGATCTGCTGGTCCTGACCCCACTCCCCCAAATTGTCTGCCACTAAGAACTAGGCTGGGAATGTCGATTCGAAGGCACCAACAGGTCTGGGGTCTTGATTGTCTCTGATCTCTAACGACCTGAAAAATCAGCCCAAAGTGCCTACCTTCGGCAGCCCTGCTGTGTTGTAAGTGATTCAGACAATGACTGAATGCAATGTCACTTAATGTTTTTCATGGTGCTGTAAGACGGCAAGTTCAGCTGTCTGATAAACATCACAAAACGGCATTAACTGGAGCTGGATAGAACTGCCTGATTCTCCACTGGGGAATGAGGGGGAAGATTGCCACAGAGATACACCATCCTCGTAACAAATTAGAGAGAGACAAAGAGAGATGGTCGGGGGATGAACTCACTGAGCAGGAAATGGTTTGGAAGTTGATGGTCCAGAATGAAACAAGACAAATCGACTTAGCCAACTGTTGATTTACCAACGCAAGACTATCCTCCACAACACATAAAGCATGAAATATACATCACCTAGACTAAAGTTGCATTTTTTTGGAAAGGAATGAGAAATATGTGCCATTTATATTGCTCAGTGAGATCAGTACTGCAGCAAGCAATGTGATAGTTGATATTCTCAGCAGGATATCATTACAAAATACTTCATCTGGGTTTTCTTGAGCAAGGCCAGACTTTGTTACTCCTCTCTAACGGCCCTTGAACGGAGTGGCTTTCTCGGGCAGTTAAGGGTCAGCCACGAGGCTGTGGGCTTGGAGGCCAGACTGGGTAAGGATGGCAGATTTCCTTCCTTACATCAGTGAACCCAGATGGGCTTTTACAACAAAAGATAGTGGTTACTGTGGTCACCATCACATAGACATGTTCATTGAATTTAAATTCCACGAGATGCTGCGGTGAGATTTAAACCCATGCCCCCAGAACATTAGCCTGGGTCTCGTAATTACTAGCCCAAGGACATTACCCCTTTTAACAGAACGGATACAAATACCACAGCAATGTAAACCCTACTGACATTTATCCACTGCACACAATCCCAGTGCCACCTGATAACCGATGGGTGGGGGTTATTTTTGCAGAACCTTTCTGAGCTTTAAAATTAGTTCCATCTACAGACAGAATATCACAGAACAACAGAATTACTATGACAATTCAGAAGGCTGTTCGGCCCATCAAGCCTTTATTATCTCTATTATCTAGTCTGGCTCTATTATCCTGTGCCAATCTCCTGCCTTTTCCTCATTTCCCTGCATACCATTACCATCCAAAAGCCATCCAATGCCCCTCTTGATTCCTCAATTGAACCTGCCTCCACCGAACCGAACTGCGTTAGTGACTATGTATATTTATGAATTTTGATATACTTTGATGAATAAAGTATGCTGTGGTTGGTTGGCTCGCCGAGCTGGTTCGTTGTTCTGCAGACGTTTCATTACCCTGCTGGGTAACATCATCAGTGCAGCCTCTGATGAAGCACTGTTGTGTTTTCCCGCCTGGTATTTAAACTCTGGGGTCTGTTGGAATTGGTTACCTCATTTCTGGTTTTCCTTTGCAGTGGTGCGTATACAGGGTCTAGCTCTACGTGTTTATTGATGGCCTTCTTGGTGGAGAACCAGGCCTCTAGAAATTCCTGTACTTGTCTCTGTTTGGCCTGTCCTAGGATCCTGGTGTTATCCCAATTGAACTGGTGGTTCTCCTTATCCATGTGAATGGAGATGAGTGAGTATTGGTCATGTCTTTTTGTTGCTAGTTGGTGTTCATGTATTCTCATAGCCAATTTCCTTCCTGTCAGTCCAGTGTAATGTTTGTTGCAGGCCTTGCATGGAATCGTGTATATTATGTTGGTTCTGTCCATAGTGGGTAAGGGGTCTTTGATTCGAGTTAGCAGTTGGCATAGGGTTGACGTAGGTTTGTGTGCCACTCTGATGCCCATCGGAGGCTGCACTGATGATGTTACCCAGCAGGGTAATGAAACGTTTGCGAACTAACGAACCTGCTCGGCGAGCCAACCAACCACAACATCCACAACCCGAGCCACAAATCTACTCAAGAACCTTGGACGAATAAAGTTTATTTTTGAAATTAAAAATAGTACATGTCAGCACAACTCCTCCAGGTCCACTTCAGCCTCAGAACACACTGTGGGCCACTTGGTGGAGCTGCAGGACTACACAAGTGTTTGATTTCCTGCACACTTTCTGCTGAATAAGGTTTCAGCTGCAGTTGGTGATTTCTTTGAGCTGCTCAGATGGTGCGCAAGCGGGAAGTCTGATCGATGTTCCCAATGGGCAGGACCATACTGTTCAGAACAGAAAGCAGGCCTAAATATGTTTCAGCAAAGCTCCATTCTCAAATATAAACAAAAATGACATGAGTATTGGGAAATCTGGAATGAGAGTGGAAAATGCAGGAGGCAGTCACAGAAACATCCACCTGAAACGTTAGCTCTGTCCCCCGTCTCTCTCACTCTCCCTACACCTGCTGCTTGACTTGTTGAGGACGTTCAGTGCTTTCTGATTTTATCTCAGTTTATCTCACAAAATATTCAATTTATGTATAAATCTCAACAAAAACCCCAAAGAATTGCAGATGTTGGAAATCCAAAACAAAAGGAAAATTTGCTGTGGAAACTCAGCAGTTCTGGCAGCATTTGTGGAGAGAGAAACAGGGTTAACGTTTTGGGTCCGGTGACCCTTCTTCAGAGCAGTTATTCAGAGGTGAAGAAAAGTCACTGGACAGAAACATTAACACGGTGGCACAGTGGTTAGCACTGCTGCCTCACAGTGACTGGGACCTGGGTTCAATTCCACCCTTGGGTGACTGCCTGTGTGGAGTTTGCACATTCTCATGGTGTCTGTGTGGGTTTCCTCCCACGATCTAAAGATGTACAGGTTAGGTGGTTTGGCCATGCTAAATTGCCCATAGCATCCAGGATTAGACATGGGAAATGCCAGGTTACAGGGAAAGGGTAGGGGAATGGGTCTGGATGGGATGCTCTTTGGTGGAGTGGTGTGGACTTGTTGGGCCAAATGGCCTGTTTCCACCTTGTAGGGATTCTATGATGAGTTTCCCCAGTGCTGTCTGTTTTTCTATGTGTGAATCTCTCCTGGTAGTAGCAGTGTGTGTAGTATGTAAAATCCTGAAATGAGTTACTGGCTGAACTCAGAAAAGGGGCTTCTCAAAGACAGCAACAAAGTTGAAGATGATTATTCAAGCTGTGTGCTAGACATAGAGGTCAGCACACAGGATGTTGTCAAAACTATCTGTTCTCATTGCTTGGCCAAACCCTTTGCCCATATCGATTACCATTTGGCCTTTTTAAAGACGTAATCCAATCTCCCTTTATCTGATTACTGGCCTCGAAAGCCCTCATTATGAAGCATCCTTACTCCTAAATTCATGAAATTCCTACAGTGTAAAAGCAGGCCATTCAGTCCATACCAAAGAGTATCCCACCCAGACCCACTCCCCCACACATCCCATGGCTAACCCATCTAGCATGAACATCCCTGGACACTGTGGATAATTAAGCATGGCCAAACCACCTAACCTGCACATCTTTGGATTGTGGGAGGAAACTGGAGCACACCCACGCAGACACAGGGAGAATGTCCAAACTCCAGATTGACAGTCACCCAAGGCTGGAATCAAACCCACATCCCTGGCACTGTGAGGCAGCAGTGCTAACCACTGAGCCACTGTGCCAGCTTGTCTTAAAAACAAACACATTTCTTTCAAACTTCCCTTTTGTCCCTCTGCTGATTATTAGTGCAGTGTTTCACAACTGACAATTTCCACCTCAATGATCCTTAATCTTCTCTGCTCCAACTTAAAGCCAACTCCCCCATTGCCCGAGCCATAAATATCATCTCTCATTCCTGGCATCACATGACAGCAACCTGCATTTCTGTAGCGCCTCTACCACAGTAAAACATGGAGATTCACAGGATTGGTGTTGAATCAGAGCTGACAGGGAATGGGAGGGGCCTGCAGGAGGAGATCTTATCAGCAGTGCCAAAGCTTGGTCAGAGAGGTGGACTTGAAAGAGTGATGTAAGGGAAAGGAAAGATAGGGAGGTTAAGGGAGGAATCCTCAAGTTCAGAGCTGAATGAACTTTGCTCATGCCAACAGCACAGAACCTTCCAAAATGTTGTGAATGAAGACTGGGCAAAGCTAGTGTCACTGGCTGCTCGTGGTTTGGAAACAGCCTCAGGGAGTAGGGTGTGGTTTTCATTGAAACTGGGATGGTGAAATTAATGTCTGTAGGAAAACTGCTCACTGTTCCCTGAGGGATCTGACTGTGTTTATTCCTGTTACATCAGCACGTGCCAGGTCTGACTCAGTGTACACTGATGCTCTGAAATGCTCCCTGTTGCTGTACGGCCAGGGGAGACACACAGCAGAGTCAATCTGAAATAGCTCCACAGAAAACAGTATCCTGTCCCCACGTCACCCTTTATGTACATGAGGAGAGTCCTTGACACTGATCCAGCTCCTTCAGAGCCAGCTCTCAGAGTGAACAGAACCTCTGACACTCCTGTTCTTATCTGTCATCCTGGGCTCCCTGATTGGTGTAGATTAACAGCCCCAATCAGGGAACTTGTAGTCTATGAGGTCCACCTGGCTGAGCTCATTACAATCACTATATCCGCACCCCCAACAACCACCACCACCCCCCCAACCCTCCCACCGCCCCCCCCTTCACATCTGAGTCTGAGGACATAAGCCTGTTGGTTTTTTTTGTCGCTCCTCCTGGGGCATTTTAGCACCAAATCAGGTTCCTCCAACTCTGCCTTGGATACGGGCAGCGTGTAGCACACAGTAGCTCACCTCTTGCATCTGGAGCGTCTCAGAAGAAATTCATTCTCCTTTTCAGGCAGCAAAGGTGTTGAAGTGGAGACATCCATTGTGCCCATATCTCAGATTCCGAGGTATCTTCAATGCCTGATGGAGAGGAAGAACCCATGGGGTCCACCAGCCTCTCTGACTGTTCCGAGGAACTGAGTGTATTTTGCTCCCGCACTGTTTCTCTGAGGGTCGGTGTGGACTTGTTGGGCTGAAGGGCTTGTTTCTACACTGTAGGGATTCTATGATAGTGTTTACAAGTTTGCAGCTTCCATATAGTCCACGTGCTTGTTCAGGACCATCACTCCTACCCAAACTTTATACCACACTGGACCTGACCTCGTGTCGGCCATGTCTCATAGCAGGGATTTATTTTCGGTTATTATTACAAATTTATGTCTGTAAAGGTATTGGCGGAACTTCCTGACTCCAAATATGACTGCTTAACCATCCTTCTCTATCTGGGCGTATTTATCCTCTGCATTAGCCAAAGTCCTGGATGCATATGCTATTGGGCTTTTCTCTGCATTAGGACACCTCTAAGGGAATACTACCCCAATGCCGCTTGGGGAGGCATCGCATGTCAATAGCAGATCTCGCTTGGGATCATAGTGTGCTAACACATTAGAGGATGATAGCTGTTTCTTCACTTCCCTGAAAGCTATGGCTTGGCTACGCGATCATTTCCAAGGCTGACCTTTTTTTAGGAGTTGATACAAAGGTGCCAGGATGGAGACCAGGTTATGTACGAACTTTCTGTAATAATTCGCCAGCCCAAGGAAAGACGTGAGAGCCGGGGCACCTTTGGTCGCCCTCACTTTATCTTCCAATGGGTCTTGTCGACTCTGTAGCCCAAGTAGTCACTTGGGGTGCTTGGAACACACATTTTGCCCTCCTAAGGTGTACGCCCACCTGGGAGAAATGTCTAAGGATTATGTCCAAGTTATCTAAGTGCTCCTTCTTGGTCTTCTCTGTTGTTAGCACGTCATCCAGATAAATGGTGACCTGGGGTAAACCTTATTAAATGTTCTCCATCGTCCACTGAAAAATGGCACAGGCTGATGATACCCTAAGTGGCAGTCTTGTATATTGGTACAAAGCCTTATGGGTATTAATTGTAGCATATTTCTGGGACTCCTCATCTAACTGCAATTGTAAGTACGCATGGCTCTTGTCCAGCTTCGTAAAGGACAGACCCCACCATCAGCTTTGTGTGCAAGTCCTCTATGCGAGGGATTGGGTAATTATCCAGATGTGAAACGCAGTTTACCATTTGTTTAAACTCCCCACAAAGGCAAACTGACCCATTGGGTTTCACAAATGTTATGACCAGTGCTGCCTATTCCGCAAACTGGACTGGTTTGATGATCCCTTCCCTTTACAGACTCTGATTTCTGCCTCTCGTTTTGCCTGTAATGGTACTGGATGGGCCTTGCAGAATCATGGAATTGCTTCCTGGTCAACATGCAAGGTAGTCTTGGCTGCTTTGACAGTCTGAGAAACTTCTGGCTATTTGATTAGGACTTCCCTCAGGTAGACATTTCTAATCAAAAAAATGTTGAGCCCATTTGGTGAATTTTTCTCAAGCAATTTCACGCCATCAGGTTAGGGCCCGAGCCTTTCACTACAATCAGTGTTAAATGAACAAGCTGCTTCTCATAAGAGGCTCGAACCAAAGTTGTACCCTTAATCTGTAGGGATTCCCCGGTATAGGTTGTCAGTCTCGCTGGGGACTTGTGCAAACTTAAGGGTTGGAGTCCAGAGCGAATTTCCTCAAAGACTTGTTCTGCAATCACCAAAATGGCCACACTGGTATCTACCTCCAGGTGACCATTCAGCCAAATCTTTCTTTGATTGGTTCTGATTTGGATGTTGCTAAGCAACATAACTGCTCCAAACCAGATGTAGGTGGACATTCCAGGGTGTGCACTCTCCTGGATATTGGCTTATGAGGTCTCTTACTCAATTTAGGTCTAGTAGGATTCTTTTGCTGTCTTGAGTCTGCACACCGGCAGCAACTACAATGGCCTGCCGATCTGGATCCTGAAGAAAATTTTAACCATTTGACCGAGGCTTGGTTGTGTTTTGGTGTTCTGCTGTGGGCTGACCTAGAGTCCTTCTGTTCAGGATACGTCCTGAGTGAGGTCATGCAATTGCCTTCATTCGATGGTGGTCCCCAAGCTCAGTCGTCCACTTCCATTGGAATACACTGCAACTCAAAAGCTCCACTTGCTGCATTTTCCAATGACAAACCCAGTTGTTGAGCCTGTTTGAAGTCCAGTTGGGCTTCAGCTGGTAGGTGCTTTTGCATGGTTCCATCATTAATCCCACATAGTAAATGGTCACTCAGCATCTTATTAAGGGTTAAACCAAAGTCACATGCCTCTGCCAGTCGTCTTAACCTCGTCAAAGGTCCCAACACAGATTCCCCGATTCTCGCATTGCTGAGTAAAACCGATAGTGTTTCTGAATTAGAGGAGGCTTGGGTCATAATATTCCTTCAATGAATCTGTCACCTCTTGAAAGGTTTTAGTTTCTGGTGCCTCATGGAAAGTTAGGCTCCTAATAACTGAAAAAGCCGTGGGTACACAAGCTGTCCCTCGTCGCTCTTCATCTGCTCCAATATCACTTGGCCAGAAAAAGTAACGCATTCCTTCCACACACTGGGCCTAGTCTTCCTGGGCAGGATCAAATGAGTCAGACTTCCCAAATAATGGCATGATGCAAGCAATGCTTATCCCAACTCAAAGACGACTGTTGCGACTGAGTTTCTTTACTCTCGTCGCGAATGAAATAATTCCACAGAGGCCGGTATCCCATTGCCACGTCACCCTTTACCTTACACGTGGAGAGTCCTTGACACTGGTCCAACTCCCTCACAGCCAGCTCTCAGAGTGAGCAGAACCCCTGACAATCCTGTTTTTATCTGTCAGCCAGGGCTCCCTAATTGGACCAGATCAACAGGCCCAAGCAGGGAACTCATATTCTGTGAGCTCGGAGATAGTAGGAACTGCAGATGCTGGAGAATCCGAGACAACAAGGTGCAGGGCTGGATGAACACAGCAGGCCAAGCAGCATCATAGGAGCAGAGAGGCTCCTGGCTGAACTCACTACAATCACTACATAATCCATCGGTGTTAATGAAACAGAAAGACAGAATTATCATTGAGGAGCTGTAATAGTTCACTGGCAGTCCTCCTGTCTCTTCAAAGAGGGCCTTTTGTGTTGTCAATATTTTCTGTCCGTTGTTTCAGATCTGCGTAGTTTTGGCTCTCAATACAGGAAAGCTGGAATTCCTTTTGGGAATTTTGGTGCTTTATCCATGTCACATCCCACCACCCTCCGCACCCCCAATCCCAGCAACACTGGGTTTGGGGGTGTCGGGGCATACCACAGAGTCAGCTGTTTCTGGGGAGGATGGTTGTCGGGTTAACCCCTGACAGGGCAGATCACCAGCCTGCCCCAGGGGTAGGGGAGGAGGTGCTGCCGATGCTGAAGGGCAGGAGGAGGGGCAGGGGCAAGACACCTTATACCAGTTCTCAGTCCAGGTGCAGGGGTCAGGGAGGGGCAATCAAGCAGTTGGGTAGAATTATAGAGTCATACAACACAGAACAGGTCCTTTGGCCCAACATGCCTGTGGTGACCTATCTATACTAGTCCCTCTTTCCAGCCTTGAATATTATGGCATTTCATCCAGGTACACCTTAAAGGTAAATGAGGTTTTCTGCTTCTACTCCCCCCCGACTCTGCACCTCAATCAGGGGAGGGCAGAGGGAGATTGTAACGAAACATCAAGAGCTTGTGGTGAACAGCATGTTCAGTGGAAGGAGACGGTTTGACTTTAACAGTGGTGAGGAGGCCACTGACTGTGGTTATCGAGGTTCTCGGTTGGCTGGGGTTTCCCCCGAGTGACTGCAGCACACACAGAGCTGATAACAACTTACTGCTGCATGATGTGCACTGTAACCTCCAAACTCTATACCAGTCGTGTGAAAAAAATCTACTGCGGATGCCAGAAATAAATCTGAGTTATACCAGACCCCGAAACGTTCACTCTGTTTCTCTCTCCACATAGGCTGCCAGACCTGCTGAGTTTCCCCAGCATGCTCCATTTTTACTTCATTGTGAATCAGGTCCCTTTGGTTGGTTACCCCTTCCTGACTTCCTTTGGTAAAACACACATCCACAAACAGCCTGCAGATCACACCAGATATCCCAGCATGGGGGAAGGCCATTCGGGTCGTCAGGTTGGTGATAGCTCTTTGTAAAGGACTGCCTAAACAATGCTCCTGCTCCTTTCCCCACAACCCTGCCATCTTGTTATTTTTACAAAGTATACAACTAATTCTGAGTAACGTTCTTCCAAGTGCTGCTGCTGCTTCATGTGCGAGAGGGGATTGGTGAAAATCAGATGAAGTAAGCACAGATTGGGTGTCAGCATGGCACTTTCTACTTTCACCACTGACCCTGGAAAGCATGAGCTCAGTTCCCACTGCATACCCTCTTGGTCAGCATTGCAGTGTTGTACTGAGGGAATACCTTACTGTCAGAGGGGCCATCTTTCACAGGAGAGTTTTCACCAATGCTCAGCCTGCCTTCCCTGGTGAAGGCAGAAGATTCCATGAAACAAGTTGAAAAGACCAGGTCAAAAATGTCTTTGCTGTCCTGACTCAGCCAATACTTACTCCTCACTCAAAATCCTTACAAAAACACACACAATACGGTTGTTATCACATTATTGTTCGCGGGAGGTTGCTGTGTGCAATTTTGGCTGCATTACAACAGTGGCCACACTTCGAAAAAGACTTTATTGGCTACAACGTGCTTTGGGATGTCCAAGATCATGAGTGGAACAATAAAAATGAAAGATGTTTCTCCTTTAGATGAAACAAGCTGCAAAACCGCTCTCTCTCTCTCAGAGTAATGGACTTGCCTTGCAGGTTCGTGGTGCACCAGTGGTTGTGGTCTGTCTCACAGTCACTATGTTGGTATATCAATGAGGCAGTGCAAATGAAAAGCTAAACATGCTCCTTGACTTTGCCTCATTTAACAAGCACCCTCACTGGAAAATCAAATGCTTCAAATTCGCAATTTCATCTGCTAAACAAACAGAGAGAAAACTGAAAGATGGGTTTCCCAAAATACCCTTCTGGTGGGCAAGGCAATTTAATATCAATCGATTCAGTATTCTACAATTTATTCTGTAATTTATTCTGTAATCCAAGATGGTGCTGGAGCGTGGTGGTTATGCACCTTTCACGGTACCTAGCTACAAGTGACAATATTAAATAAATCAAAGGCTGCACAATGGGAGGCAAATAGAAAGAATTTTTTCACCTTGAAGCCTTTAGAGAGAGATATAGGCACCTTGGGGGCCGGAGTGAATGGTGTTCCTTCTCTGACAATGTTTTGATACAGCTCCTTCCCTTGTTTATCTCCCCATTCCCTCATTTCAGTTATTGTTCCCCTATCCCTACTGCACTAGGGCTTGTAATTCAGTAACTGTTTAAGCAGCTGGATGGGTGGTTTGGTGATGGGGATTTCTTTTAAAAAAATGACGTTTTAAAAATTTCATTAACTACCACCAATGTAACTAAATGCCTAATTCATCAAATTACAAACTCTGCCCACCAGGGACACTGTTATGATAACAAAAGACAATAAAGGGGAGAAAAAGGGCTGTTTTTGTTTGTCACCCCTCAGTGAACTGCATTTATGATTTATTCTTGGGCAATTTGTCAATTTGGTGGCAGGTTTTGTTTCTCATAGGCTGGTTTTCCGCAGTAAAGGGAGTTGGTTAGTTACGGGGAAAAAGCAGACTGGAAGTTTGTATTGGATAATGAAGTGGCAAATAAGCAGTTGTGGAAGACAGACCGTCTCCTGCCTCCTCCTTCAGAGGATGGCTGACTAGCAATATAACAGGCACTATTTAAATGTAGATTTTGCCATCTTTAAATCCAAAAGTAATATTTGCTTATGCTACAGTTCAAGATATACACAAATTAACATGGACTGAGTTAAATAGTTAATACATACAGCCGAGAGAGAGGGAGAGGGAGAGAAAGAGAGGGAGGGGGGGGGGGGGAGAGGGGGAGGGAGAGCTCTGACAATCCAATATCTTGTCTTTCACAACCTCAGAATATCCCAAAGTGCCTACAATGGGGTGTAGCGGTAATGTTGCTGAACTAGTTAACTGGAGGCACAGGCTAATGCTTTGGAAGCATGGCTTCAAATCCTACCCCAGCAGCTGGTGGAATTTCAATGAAGTTAATAAATTTATTTCGACGATCCCCGGTATGGACAAATTGTCCAATGAGCAAAGGTTAAACAGGTTGGGGCTCTACTCACTGGAGTTTAGAAGAATGAGGGCGATCTCATTGAAACATATGGGATTTTTAAGGCAGTTGACAGGGTAAATGCTGAGAGGATGATTCTCCTCATGGGAGAGTCTAGGGCAGGAGGGCATAGTCTCAGAATAAAGGGGCGCCAATTTAAGACTGAGATGAGGAGGAATGTCTTCTCTCAGAGACTTGCCACAGAGAGATGTGGGGGCAGAGTCCATATGTCTATTTAAGGCTGAGATAGAGAGAGATTCTTTATCTGCTGGGGAATCAAGGATTACTGGGAAAGGGCAGGGGCGTGTTTGTGAGGAATGTCGAATCAGCCAAGACCCAATGGATGGTGCAGGAGCCTCAAGGGGCTGAATGGCCTACTCCTGTTCTTGTTTCTCATGGTCTTGTTTGGCAAATAAAACTAGTCTCAGTGATAGCGATGCAACACTGCCACATTGTTGTAAAAACCTGTCTGTGTGACTTCACTTAAGGAAGGAAACCTGCCACCCTTACTCAGTCTGCCCTCCATGTGACTCCAGACCCACAGTGATCCAGCTGACTTCGAACTGCCCTCTGAAATGGCCGAGCAAGTCACTCCATTTGAAAGCAATGAAATCTGCATAAAAAAATTCAGGTCTTGCCAGTGATGCCCCCATCCCCATGAAGTGGGTAAGAGACACAGTGACGATGACAGCTAATGTTGTCATTGGTATTTAATGTTGTAACTGAAAGGGTTTGGAGGGTGGGTGGGAGAGGGACAGGTGCAGTGGAGAGAAGAGGAAACCAGTTATCCTGGATCATTAGGAGATAAAAATATAAGACGGGAATGTAAACTAACAAATAGCAAACTGTGAGCTGGCTGCGTTCCCAGCTATTCAGCCTCTATCTGTTTGACAGAGTTACAAATACTCACTGAGTATGTTGGATGGAGATACGGAGATTTGGAAAGCTTGGTCACTCAGGAATACCAAGGGATTTGCTACAGTACAAAGCCGTGTGTGGGAATCAGAATAATTTTCAAATCCAACTAAAGGGGAAACTCAAAGAGGGATACAGCCAATTAGACAGATCACAGCATTGAACTTGTTAAATCTCAAATCGAAGAGAAACAAGAGCAGCTCCTGTTTAAATTCACTGGCCACCCAATCTGTTTCCTCACTCTGCACTGACTCTGGAATAATTCCCAAGTGGGAGGCAGATATGCCAAACATACGGATACTTTGATACTGTAGAGGCAGTTTCCAGATGGCCAGGGGTAGAGGAAATTTGGAACAGCGTCTGTCAGGTTGGCATCCTGAAATGTTCCTGCCTCTCTCTGTGCGTGTTTATTAGGAATGAGCTAATGGCAGCAGCGAGCAGGCAATTAGAGTCATTGGAAGGTCAATTAGAGAGACTGAACTGTGAGAAGGTGGCGTGCAGACAGCAGACAGCCCCTCTCCACTCTATCTTTCCCTGGTAGGCGAAAGCATGGTGTTTAGTAACCTTGCACACTGTGGAGGAGCTCAGCTTAAAGCAAGGTCACTGTCTGCTCATATCTCAGCCTAACCCGCTGGTCTGTAATAGTGCTGGTGGCCAGGGGTCATGGTGAAAGTCCAGGAACTCCCTCCCAAACAGCACAGTGGGTGTTCCTACATCCCTTGGACTGCAGTCGTTCAATAAGACAGCTCAGTACCACCTTCTCCAGGACAAGTAGATGCTGGCCCAGCCAATAACACTCATACCGCATCTATATATATATAAACCATGTTACACTTTTCAGTCAATGCACAGAGGCAATGACTGCTGCAATGCCTCCCTGTTACTTAACACTGCCTCCTGCTGGTCTCACATTGGGAACTATCAGCCTGCGATGGCCAAGACAAGATGTCTGCTGTTCCTGCCTCAGAAAGTGGCCACTATCTTCAGTTGGAAGGAGTACTTGGAAACAGCCCTTAATTAAGCTCAAGTTTCTCCATCATTGAGCTCCGACCCAGATGAAGCAGTTTCAATCATTCCAGAATTGTTGCTTTTTCCTGATGCACAGAGAGTGTTTAGCATTTGCCACTTTCCAAGTTCTCTTACTTCCTGGTGTAGATGCAGTGTAACCTGTATGTTCTCCCCCTGTGCAGAAATGTGTTGCTGTGATTCCAGGGGAGAGCAGCCTGGAGCCTATCTGTGCTGGGACACCGCTGTAGGGTGGGCGACGGGGGTGGCTGGCTGTTTGATGTGGGTCATGACTGAGGTGTGGTGGGTGCACTGTTGAGGCAGTCTGGGCTGGAAGGTCTTCAATGAGGAACCACAGGTGGCATCTTCCTCACTGGCATCACACACATACATCAGTATTTACACTGAATGAGATAGGCATGAGAAAGGTACAGGAAGTGAGCCACAGGTGTGGGAGAGGGCTAAGGGGTTCATGTTGAAGAAAGGCCCTAGCACTGGTTGGGTGGGCCAAATAGCCTGTTTCTGCAATGTCTTCTCAGAAAATGAAGAGATACGGGGAGCGAATAGGAAAATGAAGTTCATGCTGAAGATCAGCCATGACCTTATGGAATGGGAGAGCAGTCTCGATGGTATACTTCTGCTCCCAGTTTACACAAATCCACATGTTTACATTCTAACACGGTATGTGTTAACTAATGCTTCCTTTGAGATTAATTTCAAGGACCTCGGCACAGTTTAAGCTGCGGGCCTGCATATTCGCCTTGATTATTATTGATAGTAGCAGTTGCTGGTAACAGTTACAGCATTCCAAACTGTCCTTCATTCCCATCTCAACTTGATCTCGTGCCATGGAAACATTAGGATTACATTCAGTTCTTTAATCCCATCCCTACATTAAAGGAAAGGTTGCACTAACTCTGCCTGTTGTGTCACCTCTTTACTGCAACAACACTAACTGTAACATAGTGCCTTAACAAAATAAAACATCTCAAATTACTTCACTGAAGCGTTAATGAATAAAATTTGACACTAAGCCACAGAGGGGGTGAGGCTTGGTCAGAGAAGAAGATTTTGAGGAATACTTAAAGATTGATCAAGACAGAATCGGGGCCAAAGTTGCTGTAGGCACTGACACTAAAGGTGGAATGATTAGAGCTACAAAGACAAGAAAAGGTCAGAGTTGGAGGAACGGAGATCTCCAAGGAGGAAGTTACAGCCATTTCAGAGGTTGATGTTCTGAAGGGTTTTGACAAGCAGGATGAGAATTTTAAAAGTGAGGTGGGAATATTTACTGAGACCAGGCTACACTGTAAATCCCAACATTGCATAGAACAGCTGAAGGTAGAAAACATCTTGAAGGGAGTGGGATTCAAAAGATATGTCAATAGCATGGCTGCACTTAGCCCTAGAGCCAAGAAGCATGGATCCTGCTAGTCTAAACATCGAAGGAGACGAGCAGACAAATAAATATGGTAGTTTCAAAAGAATCATGCATTGGCTTCATGATTGTGCTTGGCTCTGTGCAGATGGCCCTGTGTTTCAGTGAGTGTTACATTTCCTGGGATTTGACCACCCAAACAATCACACAGCCTCTGTGGTCCAGATGCATGGCTGGATGATAAACATGTTGCGAACACTCAGCAGGTCCGACAGCTCGTGGGGAGAGGGAAACAGAGCCAATGTTTCAGGTCAATGAACTTTCATCAGAACTCACTGGATCTTAGAGACTGCTATTGCCATAAAGCCGAGCCCAGGAAAATTGTAGAAATTTATGGCATCAGTGAGCAAACTAGGACAACTCCATTTTGAGATTTTTCCTCAACATTTTCATGTGTGTTGTGGTTCCACTCCTGAAAGCTTGAGCACATAATCCAGACTGACACTCTACTGCAGTACGGAGGGACTGTTACTCCAGACTGACACTC
>NC_063354.1:5298061-5307532 GCF_021869965.1 Rhincodon typus | reverse complement strand
GCAGTACGGAGGGACTGTTACTCCAGACTGACACTCCACTGCAGTACGGAGGGACTGTTACTGCAGAGTGACACTCCACTGCAGTACTGAGGGAGTGTTACTCCACACTGACACTCTACTGCAGTACTGCGGGGGTGCCACACTGTCTGCTCTTGTACAAGGTCCCATGACCTCACTCAGAAGCAGAGGATAATGTCCTGGTCAATCCTCATCGTCAGCGGAACAGATTATTGAACCTCTCAGATTGCTGTTTGTGGAATCTTGCTGTGCACAAATCGGCATCTGCATTTTCTGCACAGCAACTGTGACCACACTTTAAAGATTTATTTCATTGGGTTGTGAAGTGTTTCAAGGTGTCTAGAGGCGGTGAGATAAAAGTCACTGAAATGCAAGTTTCTGAAATGATGAAGAGATAGAGCATATGGGATAGGATCAATATCACCTCTGACAAGACATCAAAACAGTGGGAAAATCAGTCTCAAATGAATGGCCCTTCTGACTTTCTCTTAAATATCCACTCACTCCTCGTCAGAAAGTTTCGTCGTGCAGCTCAGTTGGGACCTTGTTGTGACTATTGGGCAGTAAACACCATTTACTGCTGTCAGTTCCCTGAGTCCAGGGGGAAATGATCAACCTCAGAACGAAGACAGAATTGAAAGCAGGAGCTAGTGACACTGTACTCAACCTGCTGGCTGGGGAGATAACGGCCTTGGCATCGAGCAGAAATGACACGGTGAGTTGTTCAAATGGATGTGACTGTCAGATGCTGCTTCCCAATGAAGGGTTTCTGGTAGAAAGTGAGCAGTCCTTTACTCTGGGCCTTTGAGATGCCTTTCCGAGTCCTGGTGTGTGTTAATCAAAAGCAATTCCTCTTCAGGATCAGACTCATCAGTCTCTGGGTCTTTGCTAGAATTTCATCAGGCTCCATGCTCTGTATATAAGTTCACAGATTGTTAGAAAGGTCAAGGAGGGAGTGGACCCATTGCTCCAGACCACCTCGCTGTCTCACTGATTTCTCTGGAGGTCTTGTCCATGTTTGAATCATACTGACACTGATATTGATAATGATGATAACCTGCTGTTAGGCTGGGTATGGGTGTTGGAGAGGTGATCTCGGCCATTCCCATACCAATGACAGCAACCTCGACATGATACTGCTGGATTTGACAAAGCACTGTCTCCTGAACGCCAATGCCATAATAGAGAATTGACTTAATGATGCAGGGCTGGGTAAACCAGGAGAGAGAAATAAGAAAGATATTGAGTAGAACATGCAGTCACTTGGTATTTTGTATCTAAACACACAACGTATAAGGAACAAACTGACTGGGCAGCAGTGCAGCAAAATGGATTTAACGGTGATCAAAATATGATTGAGTTCCCAAAATATGAGTGAGTTCAGTGCTGTGTTTGAAAGGGGGAAATGCAAATCTCAAGACTCAAATATAGTTAAGGTGAGTGGTGGACGAACGTGATTGAGACAGTGATGCAGGAAAATCTGTTCACAGGTAAAGTGGCAAGTAGGAAGTGACATATGGGAAAGATAGAGAGAAGCTTTTTCTGCCAGTTCTAGAGTCCAGGACCAGGAGCACAGGCTAACACTCAGATCCA
The DNA here is from genome assembly GCF_021869965.1 of Rhincodon typus. NCBI lineage: Eukaryota > Metazoa > Chordata > Chondrichthyes > Orectolobiformes > Rhincodontidae > Rhincodon > Rhincodon typus. Next base: position 5,305,921 of record NC_063354.1, on the reverse strand, counting down.
GGATTTTCAGGAGTGGAATTCAAACACTGCTACACATGAAGGGCCAGAGAAAAGTTGGAAGTGTCAGCCACAACATTGGATCAATTGTTAATTTTAAATCCGAGCTTGATACATTTTTCTTAGCCAAGGGTATTGTAATATCCTTACACTATGGGACAGAGGGAGGTAGAGGGTGCAAGGTCACTAGCTTTGATCTCACTTTATAGCAGAACAGGCTCAAGGGGCTGAATGGTCTCCTCCTGTTCCTACATTCCTACCATTTTGGTGGCTGCAGGCTAGAGTTTCACCCACTAGGAGCTCAAACCCAGGCTGAAATTTCTCAGAGCAGCACTGAGGCGGACCTCATAAACCGAGGTTCAGAAAGACAAATATTCTCTCAATGCAAGGTTCAACCACAACCTGATGACTCAGAACTAAACCCTCTGGAGCACGTGTCAACCATGGCTCTTTGGGTAAGACACTTAGCTCTAAAACAGGAGTCTGAGCACAAAATGTCAGTATTGAAGGAGTGCTGCACTGTCAGAGGTGCTGGTTCTCGGTTGCGATGTTAAATTGAAGCCTCAGGTACTCTTTGAGGCGCACAGAAACAATCCCATTGCACAATCACAAAGAAGAGTGGGGGAATTCTCCCCGGGCCCTGGTCAGAATCACAAAAGCCAGACTAATCTGGTTAGCTCGGTTGGCTGGACAGCTGGCATACAATCCCGAGTGATCCCAACAATGTGGGTTCGATTCCTGCACCAGCTGAGGTTACCGTGAAGGGCTCTCCTTCTCAACCTCTCCCCTTCCCTGAGGTGTGGTGACCCTCAGGTTAAGCCACCACCAGCTGTCTCTCTCTCTCTGTCTAATGGGAGAGCAGCCCCATAGTCTGGTAGAATGACAGCAACTTTAACCTTTAGCTGCTTGTGGGAGCTTATTGTGCACAAATTGACAGGCATCTTCGCCCACATTGCAACAGTGACACACTCCCAAAGCACTTTCTCAGCTGTGAAGCACTGTGGGACAACCTGAAGTTGTGAAATGTGCTATGCAAATACAAGTCGACCTACCCACCCTCCATGCAAATCACCACTTTCTGACCACACAAAGAAACAGCAAGCTTGTTTTTTTATTTTCGTGTAACTCCCCGCAAAGTCCCTACCAAAGAGAGTGAGTGGACCTGTAGCCATCCCTGTCCCTGTGCTACACTGCGTCTCTCAGGCCTTAGCTTCCACATTCCCAAACAAAAAGAGCCCTGGCATTGACAGAATCTGATGTGTGGGTTGAGCGTGCAGCAGTAAGATTTCAGTCCTACTGCTGCGCTTGTTTTCAAACTCCTCAGCGAGTTGCAACAAGTCAGCATACAGAAACCGCCCGTGCAAATTCCTCCCTGTGCAATTACCAATTATATTATTGCTACACTGCTTGCAAAGAAAAATAGCTTAACAGCATATTTGCAGATTGTAATAAATCAGAGAGAGTCAGCAACATTCATTTCCAGTGCAAGATGCTTTATCTTCACTCTGATCACAAAATATCTTTGCCTGCAATTCAGTCTTTTTTCAGAGATATTGTTTTCATATCTGACAATTGTTTTAAATGCAATCATGCTGCAAAATATCATTAAATTGTCATTCAAGCCCTGGCTTAGAAATTAACGGAATATAAACTCCAGGATCCAGTTCTGCAAAGGTATTGTCTCCATACATGAATTATGAGCTATGTTAAAGCCCAACCATCAAAGAATTCTGTCACCTTTATAACATTCTTAAATGACCTGACATTGCAGCATTAAAGCTTCCCTATGTTTTCAAAGGTCTCATTTGCAATTACTAACTGTCCTTTCTGACCCAGATTACCTCCCACTCCTCCTATCCCTCATTTTAAAAACGTTTATTCATGCGTTGAAACTCCTTCTTGAATTTGAGCCTCTCTAAATCTTTAGTCTCCTTCTGTTTAAAAACCCTCCCTCCTCAAATTCTCGATTCCTCAGATTCTAATATTTTGCCCCTGTCCCCTCTCATCATTGGCATTGGTTTCTGTGCCTTCAGCTGCCTCAGACTTCAGCTCCTCCTAACAGCCCTTCCCTTCTCCTCCTCAATCACCTCCTTTAATATCCACCCTAAAATTCTGGTCAAGAATTGGCCAGCCCTCAATCCTGATCTTCCATACATTTTGAAAAGCATTGTCAAACATCATTTTACATCAGAGTCATTGGCTCTGCGTCAGTCCACTTGCTGCTGACAACCTTTGTTTCCTGTAGATTCTCCAGTTCCTGCTTGATCTTGCAGCTGCAGTAAACACAATTTCATCCAAAACTCTGGTTTCTATCCAAATTCGCAGCAGGTCCTATTCACCTATCATCCCTGAACACACTCAACTACATTGGCATCTGATCAAGTGATACCTTGATTTTAACCAGTTTAATTTTAAAAAAAAGTGGCAGTTGACTGGCAATCATCATCTAACTGCTGCATTCTCCATGGCACAAATTCACTTGCCAACCAATCAGCACTCTCTTCTCATACAGTACAAAATATGAATGAATGCAAATTGAAAAGCCTCAATAAAATATTTTGTTCAGCAATACTCAAGCTTTAAAATTCTCATTCTTGCTTTCACATCCTCCCATGGCCCCATCCTGTCTCATATCTGAAAACTCCCTCAACTCCTCAACCCTGTGAGACATCAGCATTCCTCCAATCTGAACTCCTGCGCATCCCTGACTCCCTTAAAGGCCCATCACAATAAATTCTTCAATTTTCCACCTTAAACCTCTCCACCTGTCTGTCCTTCCTTCACGTCATTTGCTAATACTCTCAGGCTGATGTCTTGTCACCTGTCCTAATGTTTCCCTACAGGGCTCAGGATATTTTTCTCTGGATAGTTACCATGTTAGAGGCACGAGATAAATGCAAGAGGTTAAAATAATTTAAAAAAAGATTTGTTCCCAACAGTCGACAAACACTGATGGTTGTGCAAGGGAGAAATTGAAAGCAGAATATAAAATGCTTCACCAGAGTGGGGTGAGTCCGGTCACAGGCGGTGGGAATGGCTGGGATGGGAAGACATGGGATGACAAATTGCTGGATGAGAAACTGAAAACAATGGGTTGCTTTGTAAGCTCCACGCTGCCATTACTTCCTGGCAGCCAGAGCTTTCTACTGTCCATTGATGTTGTGTGAGTGGTTATGCATTCTAAATTTTTCCAACAAATAAACATTTTCTGAACAGTGGTCAATGTGATGTCAAGCAAGCTCTCAAACTGAATTCAGCAAAAGAGATATCTGATGGACTTATAGCCTGTTAATCCAGGAGCAGCAATGCTTCAGATCAGTCACATGTAACTGAACTGCTTCTCTTTGGGCACTGTCTGTGTAACAGACCAGCGAGGATGAAAATGCCTCCATTCCTGCTGTCTCTGAGAGTTTTCTGGAGAATTTTTGTGGCACAGTGGATAGTGTCTCTACCTCTGGGCCTGGAGCTCCAGGTTCGAGTCCTACACCAGAACGTTTTGGCCAAGGAGAGTGCATTTATAACCAGGCAGACTGATCCCCAGCCTGTAAATTCGCCCCAGTCTGACTGATAGCCGGCAGTGAAGCTGGAATACTCTCCTGGTCTGCATGGACCAATCCAATGGAAGTCCATGGCCCAGCCCTCACAAACAGGTAAAAGGCAGACAGATGGACAGGTAACTTTGAATTGGTTTGCAGAGGGCCGGTAGGTCGCATGGGACACTATAACAAGTTGTAGCCTCAAATCCACAGGCACAGTCACAGTGAAGGGTTGGGGCTGACCCTGGACGATGCCTGTAAGATGTATATCTGTTGCCCAGTTCATGTGTCCAGATTTTCCAGCACTTTCTTTGGATTGAAAGAAAGACTTTCATTTATATAGCACCTTTCACAGTCTCAAAGTGCTCCAAGGCACTTTGCAATCAATGAAATATAGTCACCACTGTTATGTTGAAAGGATAGCAGCCAATCTGCGCATGGCAAGGTCCCACAGACTACAGCTTGGTAATGACAAGATAATTTGCTTTTTTTACATTGAGGCCGAGGGATAAATATTGGTGAGGACATGGGGCAGAACTCCCCTGATCTTATGCATCTCAAAATATGATTGTGGGATCTCTGCTATCCACCTGGAAGGGTGGCCAGAGGCTCAGTTTTAGCATCTCATTTGAAAGACGGTTCCTCTGTGACAGTGCTGCACTCCCTCAGAGCTGCCCAGCAGCGGGAGCAGAGAGTTTCTGCTCGGGTCCTTCAGGCTGAGGTCAGAGGCTACAAACTGAGCCACAAAGCTGATGGCACAAAGGGTTTAATTCTCGACTTCAGGTGAGGAGGATTTTATAGATCCAAGGTTGTCAGATGTACTCTCTTGGAGCCCTTATTTTGCAAGATGAGCCTTGTCTTCACATTGCTGGTTTTTGTCTTGTGTTTCTGACACATACATTCACTTACTGTCACTTGCTTAGCTGCCAGTTGCTAAGGAGGGGGTTGCCATGGTAACGCTGTGTGGCACAGAGCGCCTGTATTATTAGCATATTGGGGGGGGATGAGAAGGTTAGAGGGTAAAGCATCAGATTAGTGAACATCAATGTGACAAGGGTTTGTTCAAATTCTGGAGAAAGACTGTGACACCTGCCCAGGTCAGTAGCAGTCTTCACACAGCCTGTGTTTATCTATACTGACTGGTGCTCAACAGGGCACGAAACTGTAAACTGGAGCTTTGCCATTGACTGATCTGAGTTCGATAAATGATCATTCCTGGTATGCTTTGTTCAATTCCAACTTCTGAAAGCAGCTATGTTGTTAGTGTAAGGCAAAAACAATAACTGTCACAGTGACGGTCTATCTGCACCTTAATCAAGGAGGAAAACTGGTAATTATCTCTCATTCACTGCCAATACTCTTATTTGCCACCCTGCTTCCCCCACCCTCGGATTTGCAAAGGAACCACTCCCACCACGGGCACTTTGTAGGACACCTCCAATGCCTGGCCCTACTTTCCTTCCGAGAGCACTTTCCCCAGACAAACTCTGGACTAGGAGTACTTATCATCTTGTCTCAGAGCTAGGCCAAGGTCCAGAACCCATGTCTGAGTGACATAATATGTGAGCGCCCTACAGTGCTGAGTGCCATTTGTTCACACAGTGCTCTGCTCACCACACTGAGAAGAATAAATATGAATGAGTGGACAGCAAACAGCCAAACCATGCCCATCCATTCCACACACAACACGTGAATTAGAAAACAAAAAACACCATTCAGCCCTTCAAACTTGTTCCGCTATTCAAGAAGATCACAGCGAAGTAGTCTGCGTTTCAAATTCCACATTCCCATCCACCCATCCCCCAATAACTTCTGTCCAACAAAAATCTACCTAACTCTGCATTAAAAATATTCCATGTCCCCCCAACCCCGGCTAATATTTTCTAGGTAGAGCATTCCATAGTCACACAATCCTTTGAGAAAAAATAATTCTCCACATCGCTGTCCTGAAAAGGTGACTCCTAATTTTAAAACAATACCCGCTAGGTCTGGACTGACTCACAAGAGGAGATATCCTTTCCATGTTCACCTTGTCAAGCCTGTTCTGGATCTGATATACTTCAATTAGATCACCCCTCACTCTTTGAATCTTCAAGCACAATCTGTCCAACTTTTCCTCATAAAACAACCCACCCACTCCAGGTTCCAATCTTCTGAATCTCCCCCAGTGCATTTATGACCTTACTTAACAAAGGAGGGGAAACCTACGCACTGGCTTTGAGAGGTGGATTCACCAATGCCCTGTATAACTGAAGCATAACCTCTTTACTTGTGAGTTCAATTTGCCTCTTAAGCACAGCATCCCATTAACATTCCTGGTTATGCGCTGTAACTGGATCTCAAACAAGCCATGCAACAGCACGGAGGGGTCACATGAGGCAGATCTGGGTGTCAAAAGCAGACGGATGAAGCAAACTCAATGGGATCTTGTGAAGGGGCTGGCTTGTGAGCGAGGAAACTGAGATGAACGTGGATTGGTCCTTGTGGAACTCAACAGTGACTGGACAAGAGGTGGAGGGGAGGTCATTTCAGGTGTTTCTGAAACTAAACTCAGAGACATGAAAAGTGGAACTAGAGGAGTCCAGTCCCACAGAATTAGACCAAAGACTGTATGGAAGATGAAGGTGGTGTGGTTCGAAGGTTCCACAGCTGTAGGAAGGTCAAGGATAATATGGAGAGAAATTTGCACTCCTCACAGACAATGTTTGAGTCAGAAACAGAGTTAATGTTTAGGATCTGGACCTGAAACATTAACTCTTTTTCTCTCTTTACAGATGCTGCCAAACCTTTTGAGTTTCTCCAGAACTTTCTGTTTTTATTTCAGGTTTCCAGTATCCACAATATTTTGCTTTCATGTGATTTGAGTTTATGGTTAGAATGGTTTTAACGCTGGGGTGGGGGGGGGTCCCTTCCCTGGATCCATCGATATTTGACCTTCCACGTGAGAAGCGACTGAAGGCTTTAGGTTCGTGTCTAATGTCAGATGACATCTCCAATGGGCAGCAGTCCATGGAGGTGATGTTTCAGTAGGAGGTCTATAGCAGACGTCTAAGAAAATGGGTCATGGTTCACATCAAAGACATGTCCCAGTGAGGGGACAAACTGACCCTGGTTAACCAAGGAAGTTAAAGCTAGCATGACATTGAAAGAAAAAGCGTACAATGTGGAAAAAAATTGGTGGCAAATCAGAAGATTAGGAAACTTTCAAAAGGCAACTAAAAGGTAATAAAAAGGGAGAGAAAAAGCTACAATGGCAACATGGCAAAACATATGAAAACAGACGGGAAGAGTTTCTTCAAATATATTTGAAGGGAGAGAGAGGCCCAAATGAACATGGAGCCCTTTAAGAACAAGGCTTGGGAAATAATAACGAGGAAACAGAGAGAGAATTGCAGTTGACTAAATACACTGCATCAGTCTTCAAGGTGCAGGATAGTAAAGGCATTCCAAAAATACTTAAAAAAAAATCAAGGTGCTAAAGAGGGGTGGGGGTTAGAAACGAACACAATAGATGAAATACAATGAAAACTAATGGATCTAAAGGCTGAGATAACAAGGTGTAGAGCTGGATGAACATAGCAGGCCAAGCAGCATCAGAGGAGCAGGAAAGCTGATGTTTCGGGTCTGGACCCTTCTTCAGAAAAATCTAAAGGCTGTTAGGTTCCCTGGACCTGATGAATTATATTGGAGGATATTAAAGAAAGTAGCTACAGAGGTGGTGGCTGCACTAGTCATAACCTTCCAAGAATCTTTAGATGCAGGAAAAGTTAAGAGGACTGCCAATTTAGTATCCTATCGAGAAGGAGAAGAGACAAAAAAAAGGTAACTATAGGCTTAACATCTGTTTTTGAAAAATATTAGAGTTGATTAAAAAGGATGTAATAGCAGAGCATTTAGAAATTCATGATCCAATCAAGCAGAATTAGTTTGGCATCGCACAGGCAAAATCATGTCTGGGAAATTTATGAGAAAGCTTTGAGAATGTGACAAGCAGGAAAGATAAGGGGGAATCAGTAAACGGGGAATGTCTGGATTTCCAAAAGGTGTTTGACAAGAGACTGCATGTAAAGCTACTTAATAAGACAAGACTCCATGGTTTTGGGGAGCAATATGTTAGCACAGAGAGAGGATTGGCTGAATAGTAGATGACGGAGAATTGGGAAAAGGGGGGCATTTTCAGGACGACTATTTGTAACTGATGGTGTGCCACAGGCATCAGTGCTGGGCACAATTACTGAGACAGAGAGTGCTAATTACTAAGGGAATCTTAGTAATCTTAGTACAGAGTACTGGGCTAATGGTAAGATTCTTGGTAGTGTGGATGAGC
>NC_063354.1:5275418-5293061 GCF_021869965.1 Rhincodon typus | reverse complement strand
AGTGCTGAGGGAGCGCCACACTGTCGGAGGGTCAGTGCTGAGGGAGCGCCGCACTGTCGGAGGGTCAGTGCTGAGGGAGGGCCTCACTGTCGGAGGGTCAGTGCTGAGGGAGTGGGCACTGTCGGAAGGTCAGCACAGACAGAAAATGTACTTTTGCAGGGTCAGTGCTGAGGGAGTGCCGCATTGTCAAAGAGTCAGTACTGAGGGAGTGCCGTACTGTCGGAGGGTCAGTGCTGAGGGAGCGCCGCACTGTTGGTGGATCAGTACTGAGGGAGTGTCACACTGTCGGAGGGTCAGTACTGAGGGAGTGCCGCACTGTCGGAGGGTCAGTGCTGAGGGAGTGTCACACTGTCGGGTGATCAGTGCCGAGGGAGTGCCGCACTGTCGGAGGGTCTGTGCTGAGGGAGTGCTGCACTGTTGGTGGGTCAGTACTGAGGGAATGCCGTACTGTTGGAGGGTCAGTGCTGAGGGAGTGCTGCACTGTTGGAGGGTCAGCGGTGAGGGAGCGCCCCACTCTCAACCGTTGTTTTTCTGATGAGCTATTCAAGTATGTCCTCTCATGGTTTACAACAAAGGACAGTTCTACCTCAAAGAAAAGGAGATCTATCCTGGCTGATACCAACAAACTAAGTAAAAACAGTTCTGTAATTTACCTTGAGGATTTGTGGGAACTCACGGCTGAAGTGAGGCAAATGATTAGGGTAGTAATTTAATTGTACATTAATATATAAAGGAACTTCAACAATCTTCAATAAAGAATGTCGAATTCAGAGTCTAATAATGACTATTAAACCATCGTTGCTTGTTGTAAAAATCCATGTGGGTAGTAGGGTTAGTAAGAACTGCCGATGCTGGAGTTCCGACCCGAAACGTCAACTTTCCTGCTCCTCTGATTCTGCCTGGCCTCCTATGTTCCTCCAGCTCCACACTGTGTTATATCATGTGGTTCAGTCATGTCCTTTAGGGAAGGAAATCTGCCATCCTCACCTGGTCTGGCCTACATGTGACTCCAGACCCACAGCAACATGGTTGACTCTTAACTGCCCTCTGGGCAATTAGGGATGGACAATAAATACGAGCCTGGCAAGAGACACCTTCATCCCATGTGTGAAAAGAAGAAAGACACTATTAGCTTACAATAGACAAATGTAGCAATGAGAGGAACTGTAGCCAATACTGTCAGGAAGATGGGCTCCATTCCCAATGTGTGGGATAACAGCAATGAATGTAAACCTCTTTTGCCTTGGAAGACCAGCATTTTTTCCTGGAATAGGTGACCAGCAGCTATGGCTCCAGGGAATGTAAACTGTAACAATTATCATTTGCTACACAAACCATGGACAGAAGGGAAAGCGGAAGGTCACGTTGCCATAGAAACCAGCAGACCCAAAGCTGAGATTGAGATAAGAGAGAAGCCCTGCTTTAAGTTGAGATTTCTAAACCGAGCTGCAGGTTTTGTGTTGGCGGAGTAGTAATGCACGCGAAGCTAATCCCCAGCATTTATTTGAATAGAATCTGTAATAACTGGGGCCAAGACTTGAAATCCCTGTGTACAAATTGCCAATCACATTTCTGACATTACGATGGTGACCACACTTTAAAAGTATTTAACTGGGCCACAGGATGTCCAAAGAATGGAGTCACATAAACATAACTCTCCCATTCAGAAACTGCTTGTTTCAGTGTGAGTGCCCAATGCATTCTGATGCCCCTTCCGTGACCAAATGCTACATCCAGGAGCTGATACAATGAATGACGGAGCAGGACCTGGGACTTTGAGGTTCCTTTGGTTCATTGCCAAAGCGAGTCCTACATCTGTTCTCCAAACCACTCAGCGCAGCTTCATGGTGATACTGTGGAGGATAGCTTGCAGCTGTCTGTCTGTCTGAGTTTGTAACAGTCAGAGATACTGCAGGCTGTTTGTTCTGAAACTGATGACAGGGGAGGAGTATGTGACGAAAGAAGAATTCTAATTTGATCTAAGCCAGAGACCTGCAATAGTGTAAGTTTATTTAATCATCTTATCAGTTATGGCTACATTTCCATCTTGAAAGAATTGTGTGGCTTTTTACTTGTGCCAACTTTTTTTTTAAAATGCCTCAATATAAGCTTTTAATTGTGTGCTATGTGAAAGTTAATCTATTACAACATCCCTTTGTTCCCATAAATCTGTCAGGGGTAACCATGGGAGAATCTGAAACAGGCGCAGCCTTTACAACATCGTTTATTCTAATGTACCTTCAAAGGCAGGGGTTCCCACTGAGAGTCCACAAACTCTTCATCTCGATTACCCCCTGCTGCTGCTCAGCATCATGAGATTTACCAGGATGTTGCCTGGTATGGAGGGAAGGTCTTATGAGGAAAGGCTGAGGGACTTGAGGCTGTTTTCATTAGAGAGAAGAAGGTTAAGAGGTGACTTAATAGAGACATTCAAGATGATCAGAGGATTAGATACGGTGGACAGTGGGAGCCTTTTTCCTCGGATGGTGATGGCTAGCATGAGGGGACATAGCTTTAAATTGAGGTGTGATAGATATAGGACAGATGTCAGAGGTAGGTTCTTTACTCAGAGAGTAGTAAGGGCGTGGAATGCCCTGCCTGCAAAAGTAGTAGACTCGCCAACTTTAAGGGCATTTAAATGGTCATTGGATAAACATATGGATGATAATAGAATAGTTTAGGTTAGATGAGCTTCAGATTGGTTTCACAGGTCGGCACAACATCGAGGGCTGGAGGGCCTGTACTGCGCAGTAATGTTCTATGTTCTATGTAAGGCTGCAGAGTGTGTCAGAAAACTTACCACTTCATACAGACATTTCAGTGCCGGAAGTGCACAGTCCAACAATTGGAAGCTGTATTTACATGGTGCCTTCAATGTTGTAATGGAGCTTTATTGAGCAACACTCGATGCTGAGTCACATCATGAGCCATTAGCACAGGCACAGGTTTAGAAAAGGAACTGCAAAGCTTAAAGTCCATGCAGCTGAAGAAATTTGGAGGTGTACTACAGACTAAAACTGGACAAATGCAAGTTCTCAAAGGATCAGAGAATGGTTATGGTGATAGGAAGGGTGAAGATATTGGAGAATTCAATAAGGAGAATGAGAATGTTAAAACTGAGGCATTCGCAAAAGGTTCTGAGAGGAGTAGCTCATTTCTCTCATCCCTCACTCCCCTCAATCCTCAAATCATTCATCTCATTGTCTCTACCTCACCTAACCCTCACTTCGCTCATCCCTCACCTCCCTCATCCCTCACCTTGCCCAACCCTCACTTTGCTCATCCCTCACTTTGTTCATCCCTCACTCCCTCATCCCTCACCTTGCCCAACTCTAACTTCGCTCATCCTTCACTTTGCTCATCCCTTACCTCCCTCATTCCTCACCTTGCCCAACCCTCACCTCCCTCATCCCTCACTTTGCTCATCCCTCACTTTGCTCATCCCTTACCTCCCTCATCCCTCACTTCGCTCATCCCTCACTTCCCTCAACCCTCACCTCCATCATCCCTCACTTTGCTCATCCCTCACCTCCCTCATCTCTCACCTCCCTCAACCCTCATCTCCCTCATCCCTCACCTTGCCCATCACTCACCTTGCCCATCCCTCACCGCCCTCATCCCTCACCTCATTATACCCTAATAAATAGGAACAGGAGGAGGCCATTTGGCCCCTCAAGCCTGGCTGATCCAATATTCCTTGCATCCACTTTCTTGTCTTTTCCCTGTAACCTTTGATTCCCTACCTGATCAAGAATCTATCTATCTCAGCCTTAAGTATATACAAGGACTCTGTCCGCATATCTCTCTGTGTGGCAAGGAGTTTCGAAGACTCTCAACCCTCTGAGAGAAGAATTTAGAGGATTTTCCTCCTCATCTGAGTCTTAAAGTGGTGCCACTTTATTCTGAGACTATGCCTTCTGGTTCTAGACTATCCCATGAGAGGAAACATCCTCTCAGCTTTGACCCTGTCAAGATCCTTAAGAATCTTACATTTCAAAAATAAGGTGACCTCTCGTTCTTCTAAACTCCAGTGCGTAGTGTCCCAAGCTGTTTAATCTTTGCTCATGGACAATCCCTCCAGACTGGGGAACCTTCTGGGAACTGCCTCCAATGAAATGATAACTTTTCTCAAAAAAAAGGAGATCAAATCTGCTCACAGTGCTCCAGATGCGGCCTCACCAGCACCTTGTTGGAACCTGGAAGGTCCTGGCTGGGGGTGGAGCATGTGCAGAGCTTCCAGCTCAGAAAACCTGGCTGTTTCTCCTGTGCATGAGTCTGTAATGAGGTGTGAAAAGCATAATTGTGCAGACAAACCTGCCCCTCTGCCCACACCCAGCAGATGTCTCCCCCCACATTAACAGCCCCTGCACATTTGGTGTCAAAGAGGGAGACAATTCTGCTCAATACTTCATAGAGTCATACAGTTTTACAGAATCGAAACAAAACCTTCAGTCCAACTCGTCCATGCTGACCAGATATCCTAAATTAATGTTGGTCCCATTTTAGCAGCATTTGGCCCATATCCCTCTAAATTCTTCCTATTCATATATTCATCCAGATGCCTATTAAATGTTGTAATTGTCCCAGCCTCCATCACTTCCTCTGGCAGCTCATTCCTTACACACACCACCCTCAATGATTCAATATTTGACTGTTCTAGAAAAACCAGCCTTTCACTTGCTGCTGATTGGAGAGAGTGGCAGATATGGTGCAGGTTAATTGGACAACGTAGACAAGGATCCAAAAGCCCAATGAGAACAGACTCACAGTAGGCAGTCACTTTCCTGCATCATCACTGAGCATTTCCTCATGGCCCAGCATGTGCTCTCTCTGTATTCCATGGTGCTGCTTTCAGTCCCTGTGCTGCCTACCCTCCCCTCATTAGCAGAATTTTGGTTATTTTAAATCAAGTTGCTCAGATTTGTTATCGCACATCTAAGGCGACTGTGACTTGAACATAGATCTTCTGTTTCAGAGGTAGGGACACTACCACTGCACTACGAGACGCTTCATTGACAGTCTTTCAGATATTTTCAGAGATGGTACTGCTCACCTGTGGAGCCTTTAACACCAGTTAATTCCAGTGAAGACTTTCAGTTTCAACTCCCTGATCTGCTAACACCTTTCTCAATTTCCACCTCATTGAGGGGGCATTGCCTGACATTGGCTGCTGAAGCTTACAGCCCACAAGGTTTACAAGCCTCAACGGTCTGCACTTTGACCAGTTTGTCAATTTCAATGAGGATGTTGGAGGAGGGGAATTGAAGATGTGTGTGTGTGTGTGTGTGTGTGTGTGTGTGTGTGTGTGTGTGTGTGTTTGTCTGTCTGTGTCTCTGTGTGTTAGTGTCTGTTTGTGCATGTGTGTGTCCGTGTTGGTGCGTGTATGTGTGTGTGTGCATGCCTTTGTGTGTGTGTGTCTGTGTCAGTGCATTTGTGTGTGTGTGTATGTGTGTTAGTGCATTTGTGTGTGTGTGTGTCTGTGTCTGTGTTAGTTCATTTATTTGTGTGTATGCGTGTGTGTCTTTGTGGTGTGTGTCTTTATGTGTGTGTGTGTGTGTGTGTGTGTGTGTGTATGTGTGTTAGTGCATTTGTGTGTGTGTGTGTGTATCTGTGTGTGTGTGTGTGTATGTGTGTTAGTGCATTTTGTGTGTATCTGTGTGTGTGTGTGTGTGTGTGTGTGTGTGTGTGTGTATCTGTGTCCCTGTGTCTGCCTCCCTGCAAGAATGAGTTGTTTACACTAACTGACCAACATCATTACTTGAGTCAGGCATTAGGGGGTGAGCAGCAGAACCTCCAGGAAAAGAGAGAAAAAATTCAGAAGGACAGAAATTTTAGAAATAAGGAAGGAGATTAGATTCCGTTTATCAACCTAAAATAGAACAAACTGTCGACATGGCAGAGGAACAACCAATGATGACGTTTCTGATCTATTTATATATTTGATCCTATTTCATGACTCGTGCTATCTACTTATACGAACTTCCCGTCAGCTCTTTAAGCTGCAACACGCTCAACAGTGAAACTGCATCGAGGCGTTAATTTCACAGCCATTAATTTCACGCCTAAGGTTCTAAACATTAAATTAGGTGCAATTAAAATGTTGTAGAATCCTTCCTCTGCAGTCATTGACAATTCAGTTACATTCTTTAGCACTGACATCAATTCTCTCTTCTCTGCATCCACCAATCCCTCTCTCTCTTTATCCACCTATCCCTCCCTTTCTCCAATATGACTCTTCATCTGAAAAAACCAGACCCACTGAGTTTCTCCAGCGATCTCTGGGCTCGTTTCAGATTTCCAGCATCCGCAGGATTCTGCTCTGATCAGAATAGCCAATTAATCGACAGTGGGCTCATAATTCACATCATAACATTTTAAAAATTCTTTCATGGGATGTGGGTGTCACTGGGAAGGTCAGCACTTGCTGCCCATGAACAGTGGGGCTTACTTGGCCATCTTGGAGGGCAGTTAAAAGTCACCCTCATTGCCGTGGGTCTGGAGTCACATGTAGGCCAGACCAGGTAGGGATGGCAGATTTCCTTCCTTAAAGGATATTAGTGAGCCAGATGGGTTTTTAAAGTAACTGATGGTTACCATGGTCAACACAGTGCTGTCAGACCATGGGGCTGCTCTCTCATTAAAGAGAGAGATGACTGGTGGAGGTTTAATCTGAGGGTCACTGTTCCTTGGGTGAGGGCCTTTCATGGTAACTTCAGCTGGTGTGGGGATTGAACCCCACACTGTTGGCATCACTCATATCACAAACCAGCAGCCAGCCAACTGAGCTAATCACCACCCCCAGCCCTGTTAGTCACAGTGAGCTATGAAACTCTTTGTCGAGACCAAGAGAAGGGGGAGAGGGGAGAAGAAGAGCAGATTTACAGCCCTGCCAAAACTAAAAGGACCCGCAGTGTGTCATACAGAATGGTAATCTGAAATCCAATACTCCTGTGACAGCACCCCTTTACATTCAATGGCGTCACTGAATCCCCTACAATCAACATCCTGGGATTACCACTGACCAGAAACTCAACTGGACTAGTCATATAAATAATCTGGCTCCAACAGCAGGTCAGAGGCTGGGAATATTGCAGCAAATAACTCACCTCCTGACTTCCCACAGTCTGTCCCCCATCTACAAGGCACAAGTCCAGACAGTGATGGAATATTCTCTCTTGCCTGAACGAGCACAGCTCCAACAGCACTCAAGAAGTTCAACACCATCCTACCCAGCTCCTAATTCAGATGTTCCTTATGTAGCTTCCATTTCAGCGCAATGCAATCTGTCTGCTACCGGCTTGCTCACTCTCTTCATCTATGTCAATTGTTATTACATGCCTGCTGCCTACAACCATCTGGTATATCACGAATATTTATGTCATTGGCAAATTCTTGAATACTTAGTTAGCCTGTGGAATTCTCTTTCCCAGAAAATGGTGGCTGAGACATTGGAAATATCCAAGACAGAGTTAAACACGTTCATGATAGACAAGGTTTGGAGGGGCGGGGGCAGTGGTTGAGATCACAGCTGGGTCAGCCATAGCCTTATGGAATGGGCTTGAAGGGCCAATTGGCCTATCTCCTGGTCCTAACTCCTACGTTCTGCCTGAACATGGTGTAGAAGACAATCCTGGAAAAAAACCATACAGTGGGGTCCAATCCTATTTGTAGGTTTGGTTAAACTGTACAAACCATGTTTCAGCTTGTCACAAGTAGAAAGCAATACTGCTCACATTCTGCTTCCTTCAACTCCATCCAACTCCTGTCTATATAAAAAATCATATCACGCATTGCTCAAACAAAGATAATAAAACTGTTGCAACAAAAGAGATAAGTTAAGGAGAGGATTTTTAAAAAAAATGCAACTTGAAAGCTTTCTCTGAAAGGGTGAAAGTGCTGATTGAATCATAACTTTCGTACAAAATTCGAGAAGTTCTTGAAAGTGTAACATTGAAGGAGCCGGAAGGAAAAGAGAGTGGGACTAGAAACATCAGTACAGACATGATGGGCCAAACAGACTGCTTCTACCCTGCATGACTCTGACCCGAGACATTCACTATGTTTCTCTCTCCAAGCTGCTGACAGTTTTCTCAGTGTTAACCTTTTCTTTCTGAAGTTATGATGAATACCTCCATGTGCTCTGAAGGTGGGATAAAGGGAGATTGGGCACATGCTCAGCTGTCACACACTAAATACGATTCACCAATGGTGAAATCTACTAGGGGCCTCATGGTAATCTCACTGGAGTTGTAATTCAGAATCTCAGGCTAACGTGCTGGGACATTGGTTCACATCTCACTATGGCAGATGGTGAGATTTGAATTCAATGAAAAACCTGGAATTAAAATTCAGCCCTAATGGCACCCATGTAGCCACATTGATTGTTTATAGAAAAAACCGTTTGGCTTTATGGAAGAAAATCTGCCTTCCTTACCTGGTCTGATCTCTGGTTGACTGCACTCTGTGTTACCAACAGCTCCCTGCATTGGCTTTATTAATACGGGCTTAAAGTACAAGAGCAAGGGAGGGATGTTGAATTTGTTAGATACTTAGACACTAGAACTAAGGCACTTGTTAGACTTTTGCACAGCGACTTACAAGAATGACTCCAGCTTTGTGAAAATTCAGTTATGTGGGTAGATTGGAGAGGTTAAGACGGCTCTCCTTGCAGTGAGGAAATCTCAGAGGAGATGTGATAGAGGTCTTCAAAATCATGAGCAGGCTGGATAGAGTGGCAAGGGAGAAACTGATCCCACTCATAAAAGGAACAAGAGGGCATAGATTTACAGTGATCTGCAAAAAACCAACAGATCTCAGAAAAACGTATTTCACACAATGAGTAGTTAGGGTATGGAATGCACTGCTTGGAAATGTGGTGGAGGCAGGTTCAATTGAGATATTTAAGAGGACACTGAATGATTATTTGGATAGAAATAATGTGCAAGGCTATGGGGAAGAAAACAAGAGATTGGCACTAAGTAAAGATGCTCATTTAACAAGGCAGTGCAGATATGATGGGCCAAATTAATTCCTGCTGCGTGATAATAACTCTGTATTTTTTTGTGAAGTTTTAACATAAAGGAGCAGGGTGTGGGCTATTCATTGGCCTTGAGCTGGCTCCACCATTCAAGATGATCGTGGCTGATTGGATTCCCTTTCCTGCCTGTTTCCTGTAACCCTTCACTCTCCTGTCGATCAAAAATCAGTCTGACTCAGTCTTGAGTTTATTCAATGACCCAGCCTCCACTGCTCTGTAAAGAATTCTGAAATTTCACTCCCCTCTAAGGGAGGAAATGCTTTCTCCTCTGTCTCAAACTGGGATCTATTATTCTGTGAGTGTGCCCCTTGGTCCAGGCTCGTCCCCAAGACGAAATATTCTCTCTGCATCTAGCCCTGTTCAGACCCTCAGGATCTTATATGTTTCAATAAGATCATCTCTCGTTATTCTAAACTCTAACGAGTAATGGCTCAGCTTCTCCTCCCGAGTCAATTCCTTTGTTCCAGGAATCAGCTGAGTGAACCGTCTCTGAACGGCCTCCAATACAAGTGTAGCCCCCCTTAAGTAAGGAAATAAAAAGGTGTGCAGAGCTCAAGTCTCACTGAAGCCCTCTATGGTTGTAGCAAGACTTCCTTACATTAATACTCCATCTGCTTACAATAAAGACCAAACATCCATTTGCCTATCTAATTACTCACTGGGCTTCTATGCCAAAATTTTGTGTTTCATATACAAAGACAGCTAGTCTCAGCTTCTTAAAAACCTCTGTGAACCTTGCTATGAGTCAGTAGTTACTGTGTTCAAAAATCCAAGCAGAAAGCAAAATGTTAACATCAAACTGTGAAAATCTTGCATCTGGCCAGTGTCGAGAGTCTTTGAAAATCTATATGTTCGAGGGATTTTGTCTGCAATGGATAAATCTAGTACTTTTGCTTGGTTCAAGAGCAAACTAAAGGAAGAACAAAAGCTACAATGCCCATTTGAATGTCTCGATCCCTTTTCCTTATAGATTTCTACTGCAACTATTTGGAAAGTAAATTCAGGCTCGGGTTTGGCAGTTCCAAGTTCCATTCTCCACGTGGTCACATATTCCATCTACTAAAAACATCACAGGTTTACTCTGTTTCATATGGTGTAAAGCAGAACTGCAGGCACTGATGGGAAACTGAAAAAAAACACACAAAGCACAGAAGGATACAGCGACAGGGTAAGATGAAGTGAAGTGGGCACAGGCTTGTGTAGAGTTTACAGTCCAACATCAATCAGCTGTGTCAAATGGCCTGTGTGTGTATACTGTAAACACAAGATGACGTCTACAAATGTTTCACTGAATGTGGGGTCCGAGCAGAAGCCTCAGGAAGATTGAAGGCTCAGGGCTGAGTCTGCTTTGAGTTTGTAATTCTATGTTGTAGCATCATGAACAGAAAAACGTTATTTCATTTCAGAGGGTCTGTTCAGTTAATGCAAGGCTCTCCCAGCGTGTATCCCTGTACCATCACGGTCCCTGATATCAGAAACAGTCAGAGGTTTACCTGTAACATGGAGCAAGTTGTCACTGTCGACCTCCACTTTCAGGAATATTCGCCCCCTTCTCTCCGTGTGGTCGGTTCCACACATGCTGGGCACGTTTATAACACATTTCTTGTGCACATTTAGGTCACAGGCTGAGGAGTAGAAAATTACACACATTTCAGAAACGGTCATTCACTCCAGACCCACAACATTCATTGCACCGAATTACTCAAGGGGGTTTCGGAAGACTCACCTTCCCCATTGCTTGTTGGGTTAGGGAGAAAACGGGAAGAGGAATGGGAGGGGCTGGGGAAGGAAGAAGAATGAGATTTTCAATCAATCTAAGACAGAGCTTTTCCAGTGCTGACCTTGCAGTGGTGGAGTTGCAGAGACCACTGTTGCTTCGAATTCCTGTCACAGACCAGGCCACATGAGGGGATCATCCCCAAAGACACACATTTTTACACAACACCTTTCAGGACCCCAGGAGAACCCAAAGCACTTTACAACTAATGAAGTATGAGACATTGCTTAGGCCGCAGTTACAGTTTGTGTGCAGTACTGGAATCCACATTATCGGAGAGATGTGACTGCACTGGAGATGGTGCAGGGGAGATTTACCTGGATGTTGCCTGGGCTGGAGAGTTTCAGCTACAAAGAGAGATCGGACAGACTGGGGATTGTTTTCCTTGGAGCACAGGGGGCTGAGGGGTGCATGGTTGAGATGTATAAAATTGTGACGGGCAGAGACAGGATAGATAGGGAAGAGATTTTTCCCCTTGATGGAGGAAACAATGAGCAGGGGACATGGATTTAAGGTAAGGGGAGAAGGTTTAGAGGATATGTGAGGGAAATTATTTCACCCAGAGGGTAGGAGGAATCTGGATCTCACTGCCTGTAAGGGTGGCAAAGGCAGAAACCCCCATCACATGGAAGAAGTATTTAGATGTGCCATTGTGACACCAAATCATACAAGGATATGGACCAAGTGCTGGAAAAAGGGATTAGAATAGTTAAGTGGTTGTTTTTGACCAGTGCAGATGTGATGGGTTATGATAGAACAGTACAGCACAGTACAGGCCCTTCGGCCCACGATGTTGTGCTGAACGAAAGGGGTTAAAGGGCCCTTTTCTGTGATGTAGTTCTCTCTGACTCTAAGCACTTAGAAGTTGAGATAATGTTGTAAGGAATGGGTTGCCAATTTGTATACAGCATTCTCCCAGAAACAGCAATGTGATAATAACCAGATGATCTGTTCCTTGTGATACAGATTGAGGGGTAAATGTTGGCCAGGATTCTGGGAATAACTTGTCTGCCCTTGCTTGAAATAGTTCAATGAGATATTTGACAGAGAACTGAGACATGGTCTTGGCTGGCTTGATGATAGATGATACAGCAGGCAGTGTGGTATTCCCACAGACCTCCAGCGGAGGGTCAACACTGGAGGGGTCTTGAAATCAGACTCTCCAGACTCACGGTTGGTCCACTGAGCCACAGCTGATACTCAGCTACTCACATCGATCTGAATGTTTGATGGGTGAGGGGGCTGCTGGTTAGGGGCAGAGACGTCAGTCAAGGTGACAGCTGCTGGTTGCAGTCAATGACCCTGCTTGGAAGTATCGACTGAGAATGTGAACCTCACTGGGATCCTCTTCATGAGTGACCGAGCGCTGGAGAAACTGCTGCCCCAAGAGAATGGGCAGGAGCAAGTGACAGCCCTGGGGGAACATCATGCTTCCCTCCAACCACCCCACACATAGATCAGCCCTCCAGAAGAAGGGTGGGAGAAACTTCTGGAATGAATCCTGGTCTGATTGGATCTGTCCATGCACAGATTGAGTGCAGCAAGTGAAAGGAGAGAAACGCTAGCTGCTCTTCAGCTCTCATCGAGAAGGACTGATGATTTCAATTTTGCGACACCAGGTTATAGTCCAACAGGTTTATTTGAAAACACAAGCTTGTAGAGCCTCACTTTTCTTCAGGTATTAGTGAGAGAGGTAGTATCAGACACAGAATTTATAAATAAAAGATCAAAGGTTCACACCACTGATCAGGGTGTCACCTGAAGAAGGAATGAGGCTCCGAAAGCTTGTGTTTTCAAACAAACCTGTTGGACTATAACCCAGCATCACGTGACTTCTGACCTTGTCCACCCCAGTCAAACTTCTTGAGTGTTGTGACTGCACTCATCCAAGCAAGTGGGGAGAATTCCATCAGAATCCTGACTTATACCTTATAGATGATTTGAGGAGTGAGGAGATGAGTTACTCGCTGCAGTATTCCCAGCTGCTGGCCTGCTCTTGTAGCTATTGTGTTAATGTGGTGAGTCCAGTTGAATTTCTGGTCAATGGTAACCCCCAGGATGTTAATAGTGGCGGATTCAGTGATGGTAATACCATTGAACGTCGAGGGGCGGTGGTTAGATTGTCTCTTATTGGTGATGGCCATAGCCTGGCATTTGTGTGACACAAATGTCACTTGCCACTTGTCAGCCCCAGCCTGGATATTGTCCAGATCTTGTTGCATTTGAACATGAACTGCTTCAGTATCTGAGGAGTCGCAAATGGTGCTGAACATGGTGCAGTCATCGGCGAAATTCTCCACTTCTGACCTTATGATGGAGGAAAGGTCATTAATGAAGCAGCTGAAGACTATTGGGTCTAGGACACTACCCTCAGGAACTCCTGCAGAGATGTCGTGGAGCTGAGATGATTGACCTCCCACAACCACGACCATCTTCCTATGTGCCAGGTATGACTCCTACCACCGGAGCGTTTGCCGCCTGGTACCCATTGATTCCAGTTTTGTTAGGGTTCCTTGATGCCACACTCGGTCGAACGTAGCCTTGATTTCAAGGGCTGTCATCCTCACCTCACCTCTGGAATTCAGCTCTTTTGTCCATGTTTGAACCAAGGCTGTAATGAGGTCAGGAGCTGAGTGGTCCTGGCGGAACCCAAACTGGGCGTCACTGAGCAGGTTATTGCTGAGCACGTGCTGCTTGATAGCACTGCTAATGACATCTTCCCTCACTTTACTGATGATTGAGAGTGGGGCAGTAATTGGCCGGGTAGGATTTGTCCTGCTTTTTGTGTACAGGACATACTTTGGCAATTTTCCACATTGTCGGGTAGATACCAGAGTTGTAACTGTACTGGAACAGCTTGGTTAGGGGAGCGGCAAGTTCTGGAGCACAGGTCTTCAGTACTATTGCTGGAAGGTTGTCAAGGCCCGTAGCCTTTGCAGTATCCAGTGTCTCCAACTGTTTCTTGACATGAAGTTCTGAGGAAGGGTCAGCAGACCTGAAACGTTAACTCTGATTTTTCTTCTTCACAGATGCTGCAGACCTGCTGAGCTTTTCCAGCTACTTTGTTTTTGTTCCCGATTTACAGCATCCACAGTTCTTTCGGTTTTTATTTGGCTGAAGATTGGACCACTGGAGGAGGCCGAGGTGGATCACCTACTTGGCACTTTTGGCTGAAGATTGCTGCGAATGCTTCAGCCTTATCTTTTGCACTGATGTGCTGGGCTCCCCCATCACTGAAGTTGGGGAAATTGCTTGAGATTTCTCCTCCAGTAAGTTGTTTAATTGTCCACACTTTTCTCAATTGGATGTGGCAAGACTGCAGAGCTTAGATCTGATCCGTTGGTTGTGGGATTGCTTAGCTCTGGTTAAACCATCACCAGTTGTGTCTCTTTAATGAGACAGCTCTATGGTAGGACTATGGAGACTTGACTTTATAAATATATGGTGTATATAAACTTTGAATACCTTGGTATAGTGAGGTAAACTTCAAATTGCATTTCACAAAAGCTCAACCCACCACTGTGCTTAATGTAGTGAGATTTTCACACTAAGGAATTATATCAAGGATGATGGCTTTAGGGAGAGAAAGTTGAGAGCTGGGTCTTCGAAACCCGTGGCTATTTTCACAACAGCAGCTAATTTCACCTCAATTATTTAAATTTAAAATTAAAATTAATTAAACAATTTCCCGACCATAATAAAACGTTTCAAAATGTCTCAGGAGCATCACAAAACATTACACTAACCCGTATAAAGACATACTAAGACTGATGGCCCAAAATTTCATGAGTCTTGCAGGTTTTCAAGGTCCTAATGTACAATTTGATATCGAGACATTTATCTTCATGTTACAAAAGTATAAATTATCAAAGGATCACAGCACTCCTCAATTGAGGTCCTGATTTCCAACTTTCGGATGACCATGATGAAGCACTGGCCAATTGCTGGCACGTGCGTGAGACAAACAGCGAGAGACACAGACAGACAGACAGACAGAGGGAGAGAATGAGAGAGAGTATGTATGTGTGTGAGAAAGAGTGTGGGAGTGGTTCGAAGAGAGTGTGTTGTGTGAGAGACAAAGAGATAATTCATGTGAGAGAAAGACAATGAGTGTGTGAGACAGCATACGTGTGACAGTGTGTCTGTATGAAACCGTGTCTGTGTGAGAGAGAGACAGTGTGTGTGAGAGAGTGTGTGTGTGAGACAGAATATGAGAAAGGGAGTGTGTGTGAGAGAGACAGTGTGTATGAGAGACTGTGTGAGAGACAGCGTGAGGTGTGAGAGTGAGAGAGTGTGTGTGTGAGAGAGGGAGTGTGTGTGAAAGTATCAAAGTGTGAAAGATAGAGTTGAATAAAAACACGCAGCAGGAGGACCTCACTGTACACCCGAATCACAAGGATTGCATTGCTATCTATGATAAAATAACACTTTCCATCATGTCTAACATAGTTAACTATTGTATTCATTTGGAGTAAACTGTCATGATGGCATTTAATGTTAATGTACTGTGATGTGAATGATTATACACACTCACCAGCACAGCAGGACTTTCTAATCTTTCTAAACTTGGCTTATGTTTGGAATCAAATCTGAGCTGTTAAACAGTGGAACGATGGACTGATTTTCACAGATTTCTGACAGATGGAGGAAAGTATCTAAAGAACTGGATGAACAGAAATATTTGCTGAACCGTGGCATGTTTGATGGGAGTTAGATAAAGGGGAGTGGGAGGAATTTTCTGTGGATTATAAACACTGACATGGGCTAATGGGACTGATGGTCTTTTCTGTGCTTTATGTTCTAGTTGTAAGTTTTCTGTTTACTGTGATTTATCCGAAGGTCCATTAAAATCCCTTTAAAATAATGTCCTTGTGCCTTTGCCTTTCTTTTAAGGAGTTATGGAAAGACTAAAGAAAAACACTCACTGTCACATTTCATCCCTTGGTGAATGAGGCCATAGAGCAGTGAGCCACAATGGTCACAGAACGTTGGGCTGCCATACGTGTGGATTTTAAATTTGTGTTTGCTCCTTGGGTCCTAGAAATAGAAGGAGATAAAAATAAGATTGAATTTTTCACATTTGACAAAAAAAGCATTCTTGGTTTTCGTCAATGACCCTTCCTCGTAACCACAACTTCTGTAAGGTATCACCGCATTCCTCCTTGTGGTAAATTCACACGAGACACATCGTCAGAAAAGGCCACGGTCTCTTCGCAGACGCAGAAAACTCACCGTTACAGTGAGGGGGCAACGGGCCAACAGTGAGCCTGCCCTCTCGTCAAACCTAACAACCAGCAGCAGGTCCGACCCAGGAGACTGCAATAGATCTGTCAGTGATCTGACTCATTCACTATCCAAACTTGGGAATGTGCAAAGTAAACCTAATGCATTGACCAGAGATCGATAATCCTGGAGCTGATCATACAGGGCTAGTATAAACCCGTAGTGGCAGTGCCCTGAGCAACAAACATATAGTTTCATTCAAGCGTAAATTCAGTAAAAATATCACTTGCGGAAAATAATGAGACACAAAAGTAGGTTATTTATTTTATTATTAGTGAACACAGATCTCCAGATCCAAGTGATGACCTCCTCATTTGCTGAGTTGAAGGTGTTATGTCTGCTGCTGCGTATGTACAGAGTCACTCCTCAAAATCTGGTCAGTTCAGAATTGGTTAATCCACATCAATTCAATCAGAATCTGGTTACCTCAGAACTGGGTGATCCAGGTTCACGTGGTCACTCTGGGATGGTATGGTCACTCTGGGAGTGGTCACTCTGGGTCAGATGTGATCACTCTGTGAGTGGTCAATCTGGTATCGGTCAGTCTGGGTTGAAGTGGTCATTCTGGGAGTGGTCAGTTTGGGTTGGGGTGGTCATTCTGGGAGTGGTCATTCTGGGTTGGGGTGGTCATTCTGGGTTGGGGTGGTCATTCTGGGAGTGGTCAGTTTGGGTTAGGGGGTGGTCATTCTGGGAGTGGTCAGTTTGGGTTAGGGGTGGTCATTCTGGGAGTGGTCATTCTGGGTTAGGTATGGTCACTCCAGGCTTGTTCAGGCTGAGTTGGGTCAGAGGTCTTGTCAATTCAGGAGTGGTCAATCTGGATTGGACCAAATGGGCTGTGGAAAGAAGAATGGCCCATCTTTCTCCATCAAACTCAGGGTGAGCTCACAGGCTGTTGCAGCATTTTGAGTTTTTATTCCAATTCCTGGTGTCAGCAATTCAGAAAGAAACACCCGTTCAACATCAACAGAGCCGGTGCTGCCAGAGGGAACGTCTGCAACAATTGAAATGCTAAAGTTTGGAATAAATATCTCCAGCAATGAAGAGGTCAGCATTATAAATACCTGCCTGACTGGGACTCACCTCATTTATATAACTACAGAGCATGAAACGTCTCAAAATGCAAATGGTTGGATTTCAATTGAGATTGCTAACTAAACCAAACAAATCAAGTTTACACATCTCCCTACTTCCCATCTCAAAGTATCAAACAGGACTTCCGGTTACAATGAGGTCCAGGTGGGGAACAGTCCCTGTGTCCTTAATTTCCAAACAAACACAGATAGCTCACAATTCCACATCCCCGCCATATCGATCGGGCACCAGGTTTGTTAACTAACCCCATGCCTCCATCAACATCAGTCATGGCGCTGTGTGTAACTCTCCCATCATATCTCTTGGCATCGTTAATATGCAGAAATCTAGTCATGCCTGTCTTGAACATACTCAATGGCTGAGCCTCACAACCCCTGGAGGAGAGAATTCCAAAGATTCACTGTTCTCTGAGTGAAGAAATTCCACTTCAACTCAGTCCTAAATGGTCCATCCC
>NC_063354.1:5257561-5274918 GCF_021869965.1 Rhincodon typus | reverse complement strand
TTATGTACCCTTGTGGTTAATTTCCTTCCTGTTTGTCCAATGTAATGTTTGTCGCAGTCTCTGCAGGGAATCTTGTATATGACATTGGTCCTGTCCATTGTGGGTAGTGGGTCTTTGGTTCGGATGAGCAGTTGGCATAGGGTTGATGTGGGTTTGTGTGCTACTCTGATGCCCAGTGGTCATAGGAGTCTTGTGGTCAGTTCAGATGTGTTCCTGGTGTAAGGTAGCGTGATGAGTGTGTCAGGGCATGTAGTATCTTCCTGTTGTCGTGTGTGTGATAGGCATCTTCTGACCCAGTTTTTTGGTATCCATTGTCTTTGAATACTTGGAAGAGGTACTCTTCTTCTTCTTGATGTAGCTTTGTGCTGCTGCATTGTGTTGTTGCCCATTTAAATAATGTTCTCAAGCAACTTTGTGTGTATTAGGGTGGTTGCTGTTGAAATTCAGTACTTGGTCAGTGTGTGTGGCTTTCCTGTGGCTTCATTGGAGGCTGCACTGATGATGTTACCCAGCAGGGTAATGAAACATCTGCGGAACAACAACGAACCAGCTCAGCGAGCCACCCAACCACAACATCCACAACCCGAGCTACAGATCTACTCTAAAACCTTAGAAACACTATATCCAACAGACCGGGAGAAAACTAGCTATCAGGGTACATGAGCACCAGCTAGCTACCAGGAGACATGACCAACTATCACTTGTTTCCATACACTCAGACAAAGAAAGCCCCCAATTTGACTGGGACAATGTAGCCATGCTAGGACAAGCCAACCAAAGACACACACGGGATTTCCTAGAGGCCTGATACTCAGCCCGGAACTCCACCAACAAACGTACGGGAATAGACCCCATAAACCCACCGCTACGGAGCAAAACCGGAAATGAGGCCAACCACCACATCGACCAGACCCACCTAAATAACAAGCGGGACAGACCAACAATGCTTCATCGGAGGCAGACTGATGATGTTACCTAGTATGGTGACAGAACATCTGCAAACCAACCGATCAGCTCGGCGAACACATCAACAACCCCAGAGCTGACATTGCTCAGTATCGATGCTGTACTCACACTGTGAGCATGGCTCAAGGAGGCCAGGCCAGAAAGGGGACTTTCACGACTCTAAACGTGGTCCGGAGGTTTAGAGAGAGAGAAGATTGCTCCTGAAGCTGAATGTCTTGGCCCCAGTGGTACCAGCGTATCCAAACCCTGTGTCTGATTTCACAAAGTCCTAGTGAACCAACCCCACCTCCCACCACAGTCTTCACTTCACCCCCCTCACCCCACAGCCACTCCACCCCCTCCCCCCAACCCCCACCCACCCCCCAGCCCCAGTCATCTCCTATACCCCTCCCTGGACTCCTCTCCCCCACCCCTTGCTGGCCTCAGTCTTCTCTTGCCCCCAACTCCTCGGCCCCCCCCCCCCCCAACCCTGGTCATCTCTTCCCCCCCCCCCCCCCACCCCATGCGCCTGTTGAGGAAGAAGGGCCCCCAATCTCTCTATCATTGGAGGTGCATTGGCATAGCCCCCACCTCTCTGCTGCTGATACTACACCTTCCAGGCACCCCCCATCCCCTTCAGATCTGAACGTACAACATTAACCTCCTCCCCTCTGTCCTTACCACAGGTTTAAGCTGCTGAGTCAGGAAGAAGGCGAATACTACAACGTCCCCATAATTGAGGATGACGGGGATTCTGAACTTCGCCAGAAATTTGAGGTGGGTGCTGTTGTGTACGTAGACCCCTTCCCCATCACTGAGCAGGGATTTTTCTATTAACAAGTGGAGGAAATTTCAGTGCTTCTGGGGTTTGTTTTAAGCTGCAAAGTTTAGGAATTGGTCTTGCAGATAACATTCAGTCTATCTTTCAGGTACCTGTTTCTGGCTGATCCTATGTCCATCCAGGTTTGTAATGGAGGAAAGTAGAAATGCACGAATTATTCGGTGCCTTGTACAACACATAACAGTGGGGCCTGAAAGTGACAGGAGGCCCAGACAGAACTCTGTAGGGCCGGAGTTACAGCACAGGCACAGGCGCAGGCCGTTCCATACAGTGCACGCTGTGTTTGCTCTCCAGGTGAATCCTCACATCCATATCCTCACTCATGGTGAGTTCCGTGTCAGAGTCAGATTGTCCTGGCTGGAAGAGGAAGACGGAAAAACATACCCTCCCTGACTGTTCCCCTCCTGTGAACTGCTATGCATTAAATACATCACACTAAACATTACACACAGACACAAAGCAGGAGCATGAGCACAGAGAATTACCATTGGGCTTGAGACTGCATCTGACAGCGTTCCATTATTGTCCAGTACATTATTCCATTATTGTCTGGGACAATGTTCCATTATTCTCTTGGATAACATTCCTTTATTGTCTGGAACAATATTTGATTATTCTCTGGGGCAATATTATATTTTATGGAACAAAATTCCATTATCTCAGACAATGTTCCGTTATTATCTGGGACAGTCTTCCATCTGAGGCAACATTTCATTGTTATCTGGGACAATATTCTGTTCTTGTCTGTGAAATGTTCCTTTATTTTCTGGGACAATGTTCCATTATTTTCCTGACAGTATTCCTGTATTTTCAGGGATAGTGTTCCATTATTGTTTGGTTCAGTTTTCCAGTATTGTCTGAGACAATATTCTATTATTGTGTGGGACAGTATTTGAAAGAACTCTACAGAGGCCAGTATCCTGTCTCCAAGTCTCCCTTTATTAACACATGCCTAGTACTTAACACTGATCCATCTCCCTCAGAGCCAGCTCTCGGAGTGAACAGAACCTCTGACACTCCTGTTCTTATCTGCCAGCTAGGACTCCCTGATTGGACCAGGTTAACAGTCCCAATCAGTGAACTCATATTTTATGATGTCTACCTGGCTGACTTTGTTACAAACACTACAACGTTCCATTATTCTCTGGGACAATGTTCTATTCTATGGGTCAAAGTTCCATTATTGTCTAGGACAATATTCCATTACTGTCTGGCACAATGGTGCATTAATGTCTCTCCAGGATACATCTACACCTGTTCTTACAGACAGTGGAGGACATTTGATTCTTGTTACATTTGAACTGTTACTGTAAAGTTGTAACCATCAATTCTCCCAGGTGATAGAACAGCCATCGGAATACCCGCTCAGTCCTTGTGATAGATATTATAGGAATCATGCCCTCAATGAAATGGCAGCTAGTCCCTGATCAGCAGTATGTACCTGAAGGTTAAATGATTGTGGTTTGCTGCATTGTTCCGATGTTTACCCTCACAGAAGGTAACGCTGGGATTCATTTCAGTTTAAACCCGGTAAGGGATCGGTAAGGATCCAAACTATACCTGGTGCTGGGTCTCTGGTGAGCGTTTGTAATGACGTGCCCTCATTGTTGGCATTATCCACCCTGGCACAGGGACCCCAGAGTTCTCTGGATCTCCCTAGGGAACATCACTGGACTGAAAACATCATTGAGAGCTAAGTTTTAAATCCAAGGTTCACCCTTATGAGGGCCTGACCTGACATGAGGAAGACAACCATGTGTAAGGAAGGAGAGAGCCTGAACACAGACTATAGCAGGAAAGACCTCTGTTTAAAGCTGGATGGTGCTTGTTTCTGCTGAAGGTTGGGATTTTACCCTTAAATTGTTTCTGAAATGAATTCTTGGTCCAGTCAGTGGCTTGTTTGATACTGTGGCATGATATTGTTATTGTCACTGTGTTAAACTGTTGCTCAGTGAAGATACTTTGAGGATCTTACTGATTTACCTGAGAAAGATACAGCCACATTCTCGGAGAGTATCTGTCTGAGCGTGGTGAAGATTGATGTTTATGTGTCATTATCAACTTATTGCCTAGTTCCTGTCTGTTAACTCTTGGTTTGTGTCTTGGCAGTGCTGCCTCTATCTACTTACGTGATCATTATCTTTCGATGTGTATTCTGTTAAACTGGGATGTTTATGCCATCTCCTGTCTGTGTTCCATTTATTCCTGTCATTTACAGTAATTGTTGCTTTTTCACTTTTTCTCTCTCCACCTTTCTCTTCTCAACTAATCTTGCAGTTCTTTCCCTTTCCTGTCTGTTCCAGGGTCATCCTATTAATAATCATCTCTTTAAGGTAGTCCTCTCTGGTTATTCTTTTAGCATCTTACTAATGCCCCCATGTAATATTCATGTAATAATGCAGTGCCCGATCAGGAGTGCGTTATAAGACAGTCAAACATTGAGTGGTTCAGATGACTCAAATAGATTGTGATCTCAGCCGTTGGCCCCTTGATGTATCACTGCCTTAAAATGCACTCCAGTGTGTGTTAATATGTCTGTTGATTACACATTTTGCTTCATCATCTTCTCGACTCCAGTTGAGTTTGCTTTGGAAATGATCTCGCGATAAGTCTTCGAGCATGTGTTTGAACTTTGATGTGTGTGCATGACTGTAAAATAATTCTGCAATAAGCAGTAAGTCAAAGGCAGAGGGTGGAATGGTGCAGGCAAACGACCCGAATAGGGAGATGGGACAGAGTCTCAGACATTCCGATTAAAGCATCTTGAAAGCTGAAACGTTTAAAATGGATGGGATTGGCTCCTAACTGAGCAGTGGAAGGGGTGGAGAGGGTCTCAGGAGATTTTGAGAATAAGTTACTCTAACTTTTTTATTCACTCGTGGGACATGGGCATCGCTGGCTGGGCCCAGCATTTATTGCCTGTCCCAAGTTGCCCTCGAGAAGGTGGTGGGGAGCTGCCTTCCTGAACCACTGCAGTCCATGTGTTGTAGTTTGACCCACAATGCCATAAGGGAGGGAATTTCAGGATTTTGACCCAGCGACAGTGAAGGAACGGTGATATATTTCCAAGTCAGTATGGTGAGAGGCTTAGAGGTGAACTTGCAAGAGGTGGTGTTCCCATGTATCTGCTGCCCTTCTCCTTCTAGATGGAAGTTGTTGTGGGTTTGGTAGGTGCTGTCTGAGGATCTTTGGTGAATTTCTGCAGTGCATCTTGTAGTTAGTACGCCCTGCTGCAACTAAGCGTTGGTGGTGGAGGGAGTGGATGTTTGTAGATTTGGTGCTAATCAAGCAGAACAGTTTTGATTGAATGCACAGGGTGCTGTCAGATCAATAAAGAGAGTGGAACACCATTTATCTCAGTGATCATCAGGATGTGGGTGTTGCCAGGGACACCTGTAGTTTTTGTCCAGAGGAGGCATTAGTGAGCAGCTTTGTTATGGTTTGTGTGGTCCCACGATGCTGACAGGAAGAGAGGTGTAGGAATTTGATTCAGTGACAATGCAGGAACAGCAGATTGTGGTCCAGCCACATTGCTGTGTGGCTTGCCCTTCTCAATGGTAGAGGCCGCATGTTTGGAAGGTGCTGTCGAAAATGCTTAGTGATTTGCTGCAGTCCATTCTATAAACCTTAAGTATGATCATACATTACAAACAAGGAACAAGAGTAGGCCACTCGGCCCTTCGAGCCTGCTTAACCATTCAGTAAGATTATGGCTGATATGAATTTAACCTCAACTCTACATTCCTGCAAATCCCCCAGCAATCTCACATGCCCCTGGTCATCAAGAAACTGCCTCTGCCTTAGAAATATTTAAAGATTCTGCATGCCCTGCCTTTTGCAGAACAGAATTCCAAAGACTCACAACCTTCTGAGAGAAAGCATGTTTTGTCATCTGTGAGTTAAATGGGTGCTCCGTTATTTTTAAACTGTGACCTATTTCTAGATCTCGTACTGAATCTACAATGAACTGTGGGTGGAGTGCATGGGTGCTTCACCAGGGGCGGATTTCTGAATAAGATCACTTTACGATCATGCACTTTACACATCATCCGTATAGTCACCCAACATTTCCCCAATCCACACACACTTACACTGCTCATGTGCCACCTGTAAACCTCTAGCATGTTGTGTGCCCCTGGTTTACCATTGGTGGATAATGATTACGATGAGAAATGGGACTCAATGACACTTATAGGAAGAAAGAAATGAATATTTCAGACAGTTTGCTGTGAGGTTGGGAAGCTGATTGTGAAGACACTAGCTATCGTTCTCCCAAACTGTCCAAAGAGAGTGAGAGATCTTACTTGCCTTGTGTAAACAGCATAGAATCTGCAGAGCAGTTTTTTCTTGATTGTGTTAAACTAACAGCCCAAAGTACAGGGGATCATTTGAGATCAGTAGAACAGGAATAGTTTGAACAGAAAAGGTGGTGCTTCACTAGTTAAATAATTTGAAGGAGTTGAAGAGTGCAGAAATATCGGGAATATTGGATGCTGGATTTTGTACAATTGCAGCTTAATTACACACTGTGTTCAAGAATTGTTTAAGAAATGTGATATAATAGGGAAAGACAGTAAGATGTGAATGGAAGAGTGATTGGGGACAGAAAACATTAAAAGGCTGTTCATTTTTAAGGGTTGCCTTCCATTGTAAAGACTGTTTGAATAGACACTTGATTGCCCTGTGCAGTTTTCAGAATTAATTGTGAAAATAAAAATGACATGCACATTTATGTGTCCAGTCAACCTCAGCACCCAAATTGCAACACAGCCAATAAATTACTCCTGACGGGTAATTAGCTCTGTTATGTGGACAATCGTGGCAGCCAGTTCCAATTCAGTAAGGTCCTCCAATTACATTTTGCTCAGTTAAGGGAAACATTGACAAGGCCAGCTCTTAGGATACTATGTCTGGAACTCAAATGGGAACAGGCTTCACTAAGCTTCTCTTCAAATCCCACGTCTGTATCAACAGAAGAGCAATGACTTCATGTTCGTAAATGGAGCGTTCATCTGTGTAAAATGTTCTGAAGGATCAAAACAACAAGGTAACCAAAGGCTTGGTTAAAGATGTAGGTTTTAAGGAGCATCTTAAAGAAGGAGAAGGAGGTAAGGAGGGAATTCTAGATCTTGAGGGCCAAGCAACTGGTGGAATGGTTGAAATTAGAGATGGTCATGGTGCTAGCTTGGAGGATGTCCTCCTAAACACTTATACTGAGTTGGTCACAAACCTGGGGCTTTAACCCAGAGCCTTTGGACACAGGAGCAGGAGGGATAACATTTGATTAAAAGTAAAATACTCTGGATGCAGGAAATTCAAAACAAAAGCAGAAAGTGCTTGAGAAACTCAGCAGGTCTAGCATGATCTGTAGAGAAAGAAACAGAGTCCAGGATGTCTCTTCTTCAGGACTGAAAGGAGCTGATAACTGCTGGTTTTGATGCTGTTAACAGAGGGGAAGGAGGAGCAAGTAGAATAAATGGGGAGGGTGCCCAGAGTGACAGACAAAAACTTTGATCATGGCAGTAAAGGAGAGATAGGGATGTAAAATAGGTGTAGATGCTTGGAGTGAAAAGGAGAAAATGGGTGCACCCAGCTGAGAGTTGAGTCAATAAGACTCAGCAGGGAGAGGGGGTGAGGTTGTAAGTAGCATGAAGTAAAGAGCTCATTATTTGAAGTTGTGGAATTCAATACTGAGTCCTGGAGGCTGTAAAGTGCCTGAATGCAAAATGAGGTGTTATTCCTCTATTGAGCTTCATTGGAACACTATAGCAGGTCCAGGGTGAGAATATTAGCAGAGGAGAAGGGGGCTTTATTGTAATACTGATTGAACCAGACCTACAGTGTTGGAGTGGTCAGAGTATGGCCTTTCCAGATGATGTTTTTTACATTTCCCTCACCCTCCCTGGCTGTGTCATTGTGACTCTGCCATCAGCAAAGGGACCCATTTACATCAGGTTGGAGCAGCTTGACCTTATCCTGTCCAGGCTCGAAGCCTGTTCATCGAGTTGTCCATATCATCTATTGTGAGTCATTTCTGTATTTTGTATTCTGCAGTGTGCGATCTCTTCGATGTAAAGGCTATCCTTTCAAAACTTGCTTTATTCAGTGAATAGTCATTGCTAGCCAATAGAAATGGATTGGAGGTGGCAGAGAGAGACAGAGCAGTTCCTTCTTAAGTCAGCTTTCCTGCATCATTCTGCCAGTGTTGATACCAACTGTTCACAGAATAGGTCCCAGCACCAAAGGCTGGTCTGGGCTGGCTCTCTATAAGAGCAGCTCAGCTAATCCTGCACCCCGCTCATCCTGCATCATCCTACAGTTTCTCTCTTTGGGTGCTTTTCCAGTTTCCTTTCAAAAGATTCGAATAAATCTGCATGGGGCTATGCATTCCAACTTCTAACCACAGGCTGCATAAAAGACATTTCTCTCGAGCCATTAGGTCATCTCTTGTTAGTCACCTCGAAGGCCTGGTCCTCTGGTTCTGGATTCTTCCGTTAGTACAAATAGTTTCTCCCCATCTACTCTGCTGATCATTTTGACTGTCTCAGGGAAATTGCCCCTCACACCTCTCTAAGGAGCAGAGTGTTAGCCTCTCCATGTCATTTAAGTTTCTCATTCTTGAAAACGTTCTTGTAATCTTTACTGAACCCTCCCTAAGGCCTCTCTAAATGCAGTGTACAGAATTGGATTCAATCCACAATTTGAGTGCATTATAACTAAGTTGTAGGTGCAGAAGTAGGCTATTCAGCCCATCAAGTCTGCTCCGCTGTTCAATGAGATCATAGCTATTCTGATCATCCTTGACTCCACTTTCCTACCTTTTCCCCGTAACCCTTGATTCCCTCACTGATTAAAAATCTGTCTGTCTCTGTCTTGAATAATTCAATAATGATGACCATTAAACTGTTGTTGATTGTTGGGAAAACCTCATCTGCTTCACTCATGTACTTTAGGGGAGGAAACTGCCATTATGACCCTTACCTGGTCTGGCTTACATGTGACTCCAGGCCCACAGCAATGTAGTTGACTGTTAACTGCCCTCTGGGCAATTAGGGATGGGCAATAAATGCGGGTCAGGCCAGTGACACCCACATCTTGTGAATGAATAATAAGTATTTACTGACCCAGCCAGGGCAGTCTTCTTCAGTGAAGAATTCCAAATTCTTCCTCATCTGTGTCTTAAAAGTGCAGCCCCTTACTTTGAGGCAATGCCATCTGGCCCTAGACCCTCCCACAGGGGAAAAGAACCTCCCCATCTACCCTGTCAAGTCCTCTAACAACCTTGTATTTTTCAATAAGGTCGCCTCTCATTCATCTAAATTCCAGTGAGTACAGGTAAAGGTTCATCATTACTTCCTTGTTTTTCTTCTCGGTGTCTTGCTGTATAAATCCCAAAACAAAAATGTTTTTCCAACCCCTTTCTTTACCAGCCGTGCCAGCTGCAATAACTTGTGCACACAGACTCCAGGTCTCTCTGTTCCAGAATTGGACATTTCATTTTGTCTCCTTTGTTCTTCCAGCTTCACACTTTTCTACCTGAACCTTCTGGTGTTTTCCATGAGTTATCCATCGGGGAACATGGGTCCCTTCCCCGTCATAGGAACAGGAGTAGGCCATTCAGCCCTTCGAGCCTATTCTACGATTCAATGAGATCATGGCTGATCTGTGGCCCAACTCCATATACCTGCTTTTGGCCCATAACCTTTAATAAATTTGCTTAACAAAAGTTTATCTATTTCAGATTTAAAATTAACAACTGATCCAGCATCCACTGCTGTTTTTGGAAGAGAGTTCAGATGTGGAGTGTCCGATGGAGTTTAATTTGGATAAATGCGAGGTATTGCACTTTGGTAACACAAACAAGGACAGAACTTGTACAATTTAATAGCGGGGCCCTGGACTGTGTTGTAGAACAGAGAGACCTAGGGGTTCAGGTACATAGTACTTTGAAATTTGCGTAACATGTAGACAGGGCAGTGAAGAAGGCGTTTAGCATGCTTGCCATCATTGCTCAGACCTTTGAGTTTAGGAGTTGGGAACATCATGTTGAGGTTGTACAGGACGTTGGTGAGGCCTCTTCCAGAGTACTGTGTCTGGTTCTGGTCGCCCTGTTATAGGAAGGATGTTATTAAACTGGAGATGGTTCAGAAGAGATTTACCATGATGTTGCCAGCAATGGAGGGTTTGAGATATAAAAATAGAGATATAAAAAACTGAGACCTTTTCCACTGGAGTGTAGGGAGGGATGACCTTACAGAGGTTTATAAAATCATGAGGGGCATAGACAAGGTGAATAGTAAGGATCTTTTCCCTAGGGTGAGGGACTTCAAAACTAGGAGGCATATTTTTAAGGTGAGAGGAGAAAAATTTAAAAAGCACATGAGGGGCAACTTTTTTACACAGCAAATGGTTCATATGTGGAATGAATGCCAGAGGAAGTGGTGGATGTGGGTACAGTTATAGAGTCATAGTATCCTACAGCATGGAGACAGGCCCTTTGGCCCAAATGATCCATGCTGACCAAAATGTCCATCCACGCTAAGCCCATCTCCCTGCACTAGGCCCATATCCTTTTAAACCTTTCCTATCCATATATTTATCCAAATACCTTTTAAATGTTGTTAATGTACTCACCTCAACCACTTCCACCGGCAGCTCATTCCATATACGTACCACTCTCTGTGTAAAAAAGTTGCCCCTCAGGTTCCCATGCATTCTTTCCCCTCTTACCTTAAACTGATGCCCTCTAGTGCTCGATTCCCCAACCCTGGGAAAAAGACTGTGTGCGTTCACCCTATCCATGCCTGTCATGATCTTATACACATCTATAAGATCTCCCCTGAGTCTCCTACACTCTAAAGAGAAAGGTCCTAGCTTGTCCAAGCTCTCCCTATAACTTAGTCCCTTGAGTCCTGGCAACATCCTTGTAAATTTCTTCTGTACTCTTTCCAGTTTAATAACATCCTTCCTATAGCGAGGTGACCAAAACTGAACACAATACTCCAAGTGCAGCCTCACCGACGTCCTGTACATCTGCAACATAATTTCCCAACTTCTGTACTCAGTGCCCTGACTGATGAAGGCCAGTGTGCCAAATGCCTTCTTCACTGCCTTGTCTACCTGACTCCACTTTCAGATAACTGTGCACCTGAACTTCAAGGTCCCTCTGTTCCACTACACTCCTTAAAGCCCTACCATTCACCACGAAACTCCTACCTTGATTTTACTTTCCAAAATGCAACACCTCACACTTATCCATATTAAACTCCATTTGCCATTTCTTGGCCCACTTCCCCAGCTGATGAAGATCCTGCTGCAATTTCTGATAACCTTCTTCACTGTCCATGATACCACCTATTTTAGTGTCATCCGCAAACTTACCAATCATATCTTGTACAATCTTATTCAGATCATTGATATAGATAACAAACAGCCATGGGCCCAACACTGACCCCTGAGGCACACCACTAGTCACAGGCCTCCAGTCAGACAAGCATCCTACCTCTATTACCCTCTGCTTCCTACCATCAAGCTAATTGTGTATCCAATTTGCCAGCTCTCGCTGGATTCCATGTGATCAAACCTTCCAGAGCAGCTTACCACGTGGAACTTTATCAAAGGCCTTACTGAAATCCGTATAGACTATGTCTTCTGCCCCGCCGTCATCAAC
This sequence comes from Rhincodon typus, assembly GCF_021869965.1. Classification (NCBI taxonomy): domain Eukaryota; kingdom Metazoa; phylum Chordata; class Chondrichthyes; order Orectolobiformes; family Rhincodontidae; genus Rhincodon; species Rhincodon typus. The sequence goes on along the minus strand of NC_063354.1, from coordinate 5,263,462 downwards.
CTTCCTGGTCACTTCATCAAAGAACTCTAACAAATTTGTGAGGCATGATCTCCCATGCACGAAGTCATGTTGACTACTCCTAATCAAACCCTGTCTTTCTAAATGCATGTATATCTTATCCCTCAGAATCTTCTCAAGTAACTTACTGGCCACAGATATTAGGCTTACTGGTCTATAATTCCCAGGTTTTACTTTGCAACCATTCTTAAATAAGGACACAACATTCACTACCCTCCAGTCTTCCGGGACCTCACCCATGGTTAATGATGATGCAAATACATCAGCCAGGGCTCCCGCAATTTGTTTTCTAGCCTCTTGCCGGGTTCTTTCACATATCTGGTCAGGATCGGGAGATTTATCTACCTTCATACATTCTAATATTTCCAACACCTCCTCTGCTGTGATATGGACTGTCCCCAAGATATCGCCACTAACTTCCTCAAGTTCCTAAGTCTTCATGTCTTTCTCCACGATAAACACAGAGGAGAAATATTCATTGAGGACCTCGCCCATCTTCTGTGGTTCCTCACATACATGTCCACTTTGGTCCTTGAGGGGTCCTATTTTCTGTCTAGTTATTCTTTTCCCTTTAATATACTTAAAGAATCTCTTTGGATTCGCCCTAATCTTCTCAGCCAAGGCTATCTTGTGTCCCCTTTTCACCCCCCTGATATCCTTCTTCAGTAAACTGCTGTATCTCCGATATACGTCCAGGGATTCCCTTGATCCCAGCTGTCTGTACGTGAGCCATGCCTCCTTCTTCTTTTTGGTCAAAGCCTCAATATCTCTTGTCATCCAGGGTTCCCTGCTCCTGCCAAGCTTGCCCTTCACCCTCATAGGAACATTATAGACCTTGAATTCTAGCTTTCACACTTCTAAAGCCTCCCACTTGCTGGAGGACCCTTTGCCTGCAAACAAACTGCTCCAATCAACCCCTGCAAGCTCCTGTCTAATTCCATCAAAATTCACCTCGCCCCAGTTTAGAACTTGAACCTGTGGACCAGTTTTATCCCTCTCCATAACTATTTTAAAATTAATAGAACTATGGTCACTGGTCCCAAAGTGCTCCCCCACTGTCACCTCAGTCACCTGTCCTGCCCTATTTCCCAAGAGTTGGTCAAGTTTTGCCTCTTCCCGAGTAGGACCCTCTGTATACAACTTTCCTGAACACATTTAACAAATTCCATCTCATTGAAGCCCTTAACATTATGGCATTCCCAGTCTATGTTACAAAAGTCAAAACCTCCTTATATGACAATCTTATTGCTCCTGCAAGTGTCCCCAGTTTCCCTGCATAATTGTTCCTCTAATTCACATTGACTATTTGGGGACCTAATGTCACCGCCCCCTGCTTATTTCTTAGCTTCACCCACGAAGCCTCAGTAGATGATCCCTCACTTATTTCATCTCTGACTACTGCTGTGATACTCACCTTAATCAAAAATGCAACTCCTCCTCCCCTTTTTCCTCCACCTCTGTCCTGCCTAAAACATCCGTACCCTGGCACATTAAGCTATCAGTCCTGTCCTTCCCTTAGCCATGTTTCTGTAATGGCTAAAATATCCCAGTCCCACGTACGTATCCACACCCTGAGTGTATTGGCCTTACCTGTCAGCCCTCTTGCATTGAAATAGATGCAATTTAATCCAACAGGCATTCCTCACTCCCCGTACTGTTCCAGCCTGACCTGTCTCTTCAGCTTGCTATTTCTGATTACTGCATCTCCTTCCAGCCTCGCATTTGCCTCCCTGCTGTTGAGGATCCCACCTCCCTGCCAATTTAGTTTAAACCATCCCTTGCAGCACCAGCAAATCTGTCTGCCAGGATATAGGTCCCCCTCCAGTTCAGGTGCAACCCATTCCTCTTGAACAGGTCACCTCTGCCCCAGAAAGGATCCCAATGATTCAGGAATCTGAATCCCTGCCCCCTGCACCAATTCTTTAGCCATACATTCACCTGCCATATTTTCCTGTGCTTACCCTCACTAGCATGTGGAACTGTAAGTAATCTGGAGATTACCACCAGCAAGGTCCTGGTTTTTAACTTGTTTCCTAGCTCTCTATAATCACTCCGCAGGACCTCATCTCTATTTCTGCTTATGTCATTTGTTGCAACTTACACAATGACTTCTGGCTGCTCACCCTCCCCCTTGAGAACATTCTGCAGCCGTTCTGAGACATCCTGGACCTGGCACCCAGGAAGCAACATACAATCCTGGATTCCCGTTTGTGGCCGCAGAATCTCCTGTATGTCCCCCTAACTATCGAATCTCTTACCACTAAAGTCCTGTTTACCACTACCCTTTCTCGCTGTGGCCCAGAGCCAGTCGTAATGCCACCAATCTGGCTACAGCTACTTTGCCCTGAATGGTCATTCCCCCCCCCCGAGCAGTATCCAAAGCAGCATACTCATTTTTGAGGGGAATGGCCACAGGGGATCCCTGCCCTCTCTGCCTACTCCCTTTGCCTTTCCTGATGGTCACCCTGCTACTCTCTAACTGTAACTGTATTATCCAAATGTCTTTTAAACATTGTAACTGTTCTACCCAGTTACAATGTTTCAAAGACATTTGGATAAGTACGTGAATAAGAAATGTTTGGAAGGATATGGGCCAAGCTGAGGCAGATGGGACTAGTTTAGTTTGGGATTATGGTTGGCATGGCCAGGTTGGACTGAAGGGTCTGTTTCTGTGCTGTATGATTCTGTGACTCCTTAACCTTCTAAATTCTAGAGAAAACAGGCCTAATTTGTGTAACCTGTCCTCATAACTTAACCTCTGAAGTCCAGGTGTCATTGTTGTAAACCCTGTGTTGTAATCGCTCCTAGACCAATGTGTCCTTCCTAAAGTGTGGGAATGATCATGCTTTTTAATTGGCAGCTTATCTTGTGTTTGTATCATGGTGTATTTGAAGCTGCTACAAATGGGTGGCAGGTGGCAGCACAGGACCATAATGTTCAATCTGCCAAGCTTAAACTCAGCTCAGAATTACTATCCACCAAAGTTCAGATTTGTTTTAAAGCTGTTGTTCTGTCTGCACTGTTTTCACACAGACACTAACACACCCTAGCATAGTGCTTTCAAAGACAGAGTACAAACTCATACTTTCTTACCTGACCCTCTGGGGGGATTCTCTGTACGTTATGCAAATATCATCTTCCCAACTGAAAGGTCTTTCAGTTATTAAAGCAAATTTCACTTGCTGCTGTACCTCAGTCATCCTCCACCCCTTATTTCCCTATCCCAACCCCATCAGCCCCTGAAAAGTTAGGGCTCAAACCAGCGAGCGTTTTCACCCCAATCTTTAACCCTTCCCTCCCCACACAATGTCAGTGAGCACAGAATCCAGCCTGACTGTGATGGCCCACATGTTCGAATAGCCTGCTAACTATGACGTCCAGACTCATGTTGGCATAAGGGCCACGTGGAGAGGTACCAAGGAAGTTGTTATTAAAACATCTGCTGGGTAGGAGGGAGCATGGAAAAGCTGGAAAGTAATGTTCTATCCCGATATCAAGACATAAATGCTTGTATTTGGATGCTGCTCGGTGCCACAATGGGCTGTGATACATTCTGATCTTTCCACACACACAGGAAAGATGCAGCAAAAATATCTTCACTGGAATGAAAGTGTGTCTAAGCTGACACACCATTTCTGAAAGTAAAGGTAAAACATCTCAAAGCACAGAGTCTGAACGGCAGGTTTAACTTCCTCTCACATTGCTATAATTACGCCTCACAGAATATCTGGCAATGCACATTTAGGGAATAAAGATTTGCCAAGTACAACTCGCTAATTAGTGACAACCTTCAAACTAATGTCACATACAAGACATTAATATATAAGACTTTCGGGATGTCAAGAAAATTAACTCGACTTGCTTCACTTCAAGCTGATTTCTGATTAGGAGCAAATCCTTGTATAATTACTTATAAAAGGCAGAACATAATCACAAACAGTGGGATGCCGTTGAGTTTTTTTTAAACTTATATCTTTTTCTACAAAGGATCTTTTAAAAGGTAAACATTATAATACTGAGATCCCAGCAAGAGCCTGTATACAGTTGGAGCTGTCTGGAGGAGGGATTCAGATCATGCTCCCCCTGTCCCCCATACACAGCTAATTGCAGTGAGTCGGGGCAGGGCTTCCCACTGGGAGAATATGCTGATGACAAAGCCGTTTATGGAGAAACGGCTGTAGGTTTCTTCCAGTGGGGAAGCAGGTCCTGTTCTGAGGTGGTTTGCTTTGCATTTGTAGATGCAGGTATCAAAACCATTATGCTAAATTCCCACTACCCCAGGGAGGTCACTGTCTACTCCCTCTGTGCCATGAGTTTTGTTTAAGCTTTCAGGTGCTGGTTACAAGCTTTGGGTAATTTTTAATCCTAGCAATGTGAAAAAGCTGAGCTTTTATCAGATAGGTGCCAATAGTCAACGTAGTGTACGGCCTGGCCCTAATTTTGGGACAATGCTCCGTAATTCTAGAATCCCCAACCAGTGGAAATAGATTATCTTTATCTGCCTAGTGTTTTCCTTTAATGTCCTATAAAAGTGATAAGACCTTTACATTGTGGAGCTATCTCTTCTACCTTCACTGTGACTCATTGAGTAACACTACTGAATCAGAAGTTAAGCCCAGCAGCAGAATCTAGGCTTACGCTCTGGTGCGGTTTTCACTTGAGTGCTGCATTGTCAGAGATGCCATCTTTCAGCAACAACCTAAAACCAAGGCCCTGTCTGTCCACTCGGATGGACGGAAAAGATCTTGTGACATTATTTTGACAATGTATGGGGAGACAGTACCCTTAGTCTGTCAGATAAATGTGTCTCCTTCAACCGGCATCATTTTGTCTGGCCATTATCACATTCGCTGTTTGTGGGAGGTTTCTCTGTGCAAATTGGCTGTGAGTTTTCTCGCACTTGAAAAGTATTTCATTAGCTGTAAGACTCTTTGCGGAGTTCTGCAATTGTGAAAGGTGCTATACCACTGCAAGTCACTATGTTTTATTGTTCTATCCAAGCCTTTAAAATTGCTCTTTTCTCCCTCAGTTCAGGCCCTGCACTAAGTCAGTTCCTCAGCCATGGCTGTTTGAATCTCTATCTCACGATCCCTTGTTTGCTGTTCTTTGACTTCACTGCCTTTCTGTCTTCCTCAAACCCCTCTGTCTGTACTTTCCCCCTCAATCACACATTTTCCCATCCCTGGATCACCAGTTAGGTCACCTGAGCCACTTCCCTGAATCATTTACCAACCACGTCCCTCAATTCCTTTAAACCCCAATCCGTTCAGCGCCAGTTCCCACTAACAACATTTCCCAAACTCACATGCAACTGCGCTTTCAACTTGTCAACAAGCTTCCTCCTCACTCCTTCTCCAGTCATCGTTGACCTCCTCTATCACATCCACTCTCTCCCCCATCCATAGCAAACGGGAGAGTGTAGCTGGCACACAACTGGCTCTGGCCATCCGTCACCAGATCACTGCGGATTACATCAGGAACGATCATATCTGCACCGTGAAAGCTAACCATGACGCCAGAATTGTCTTGAAGCAGGAAGTTAACCCAAGCTTCAGTCTTCACTGCCAACTGCTCTGCCTCTGGCCCCTTAGCCAACAATCCACACTGTGAGCTCGTGCATCTTTTCAACCGAACACTGAGACCAACTGGTTCAGTTACCTCTGACTGCCAATGTTGGCTGTCTACAAGAACAACTCTGTTAGCCCCTGACACACACCCCGTGCCCCCACCGAACACACACACACACACACACACACACACACACCCCGCGCCCCCACCGAACACACACACACACACACACACCCCACGCCCCCACCGAACACACACACACACACACAAACACACACCCCGCGCCCCCACCGAACACACACACACACACCCCGC
>NC_063354.1:5250435-5257061 GCF_021869965.1 Rhincodon typus | reverse complement strand
AACACACACACACACACACACACACACACACGTAGCCTTTCCGTGCCCATCCAGTATCCCAACCATCTCCTCATTTACTATATTACCAGCAGCAGTGTCTTTCATGGTAAAGGCAGAAGCCAAATGTTCATTTACTACCTCAGCCAAGTCCATTGCTTCAATGTACAGATCCCTTTGTGATCCCTAATCAGTCTCACTCCTCCTCTTCTGACCCTTTTGTTATGTATATGCCTCCAGAAAACTTCTGGATTCCCTTTTATATTAACTGCCAGTCTTTTCTCATATTCTCTCTTTTCACCTCTTCTTTCAGATTTAAGTTTCCCCTTCTGAAATTGCTACACCCAGCCTCATTCTCACTTGTATTCTCACCAGTTCTGAGGAAGGGTCACCGGACTCGAAACGTTAACTCTGTTTTCTCCTCCACAGATGCTGCCAGACCTGCTGAGCTTTTCCAGCAACTTTGTTTTTGTTCTCATTTGTATTACCAAAATGAAAACATTTTGTTCTGAAACAAAAACAGGAAGTGCTGGAGAAACTTAGCAGGTCTGGCAGCATCCGGGGAGAGAAAGCAGAGTTAACATTTCGACTCCAGTGACCGTGCTTCAGAACCCTGCTTCTTATTAAAATCTGATTTGGCCACTGAAGCAGCCATCAGCAAGCCCTTTGACCTGTCACCCCCAGCTTTGGCTTTGCACTAACCTTTCTCTTTAAAAACGTACTCTGCCATAGCCTAGCATGGATATATGTTGCCACGGGATATATGTTGCCACGGCAATGAGAAACTCATTGGGTAGTACAACAGGAGAGAATTAGTTGTTGGGTTTTACTCTTAAATGTATGAGTCATCACACAGCATATAAGCAAGCTGTCACTTTCCTGGATCTGGCTGAATACTGGGAGCTAACCATCCACAAATGTTGTCTCTGACAAGCCAAAGAGTGAAAGTTGATTCACAGGGTTCTGTTTCTCTAATCAGACAAGGCGTTGAGGTTTGCAGTGTGCAAGGCCATTACTGCCTCAATCAGGAGTTCTCTCTCTCACCAGTTTGAGCTGAATTACTGCTGTGTCAGAGATCTGGCCATTTTACATTTGTTAATACCGTGCGAATGCGAATTTTTTTCTAAGTGTGGTGAAATAAAACAAAGAACCGTGGATGTTGGAGACCTGAAACAAACCAAAACAGAAATTGCTGGAGAAAAAAATTAAGAAGAGTCACTGGACTCAAAATGTTAACACTGTTTTCTGTCTCCACAGATGCTGCCAGACCTACTGACTTTCTCCAGCAACTCCTGTTTTTGTGTGTTCTAAAGCGCCGGGGTTATTTAGAAATTTTTTTTAAAATTTAGTTTAAAAAGCTACGTTCACCTCCCCAAGACATCAAACCCAGAAAAAGTGCATGCAAGGAAAACACAAACTGTTGGGGGTACATCACTGGTCAGTGTGGGAGATAGGTCACATGTTCATTCTGATACTTTCTAATCAACCTGTTCAGTGATGTTATTGGCACACCTCGGGAGAGCTAGGATTTAAACCCTGGTCTCCTGGCTCAGAGGTAGGGAATTACCAGTGCACCACAAGAACCCATATATTCACTCTTTTCAGTGTTGAGTCTTCTTGTTAGAGCTGTTCCTAAGATCTGGAGTGAACTTTCCTGGATTAACATGCAGGGGCATCAACTAGAATTGCCATTCCCCCCCCCACTCCCTTTTTCCTGGGCTACTGTACTTGGACAAGGGCCTTCTGTTGAGTATACAGCCATACTAGCTAGGGTCAGTGCTGTCAGGAGGGAGGGGCTGTAGGGAGAAGGCAGTTGCAGTCAAAAGAAATAATGTCCTTGAACTTGGTGCATAGATCTTTGTGCATTGATTAACAATCCAGAGAGTTTGTCAAGAGGTGAGAGAGATGTACAATGTCCTCGCCCTTTGTGGACTGACTTAGCATATTGCTAAAACCCATCACTGGACACGTTGTAGTGTAAGGACCAAATAATTCCAGCCTCCAGGAACAACGAAGCAATGTTGATTTTATTCCCTTGAATTCCCCCTTAGAAAGCCAAACTCGGTCCCGCTGGGAAAAAGGCGGTGGAGAAGAAACCAAGCTCACCGACAAACAACTTGGACCACGTGAATCTCTCGGACTTCAACTTCTTAATGGTGTTGGGCAAAGGAAGTTTTGGAAAGGTTTGTCGGCTCACCCAGGAGTCAGCCACTTCATGAGATTGGCTTGGGTTTTGCGGTAGTCGTGATGGTAAAATTGTCAGCGTTGGCTGTCAGCTCTCCTTCGAAACTGACAGCGACCTCAGGAAGCCTCACCATAGCCCAGTTAAATGTGACAATGCAGAGATCACTGTTAGTGACACCAGATGACAATCAGTGGAAATTACTGATGAGAAATCCCACAGCATCTTAGTAACCTTGCTATAAAAACCTCTGAAAAAGTTACAACATTTGAATGGCATGTTACTAAGTTTTCAAGCACATGATTAGTTCATAATTATTGCTCACTGAAGGAGGAATTTCATATTTAGAGACCTACAGCATGGAAACAGACCCTTCAGTCCAAGTTGTCCAAGCCACCCAGATATCCTAAATAAATCGAGTTCCATTTGCCAGCATTTGGCCCATATCCCTCTAAAACCTTTCTATTCATATACCCATCCAGATGCATTTTAAATGTTGTAATTGTACCAGCTTCCACCACTTCCTCTGGCAGCTAATTCCATACCTTGTTCTCTTATAAATCTTTCCCCTCTCACCTTAAACCTATGCCCTCTAGTTTTGAACTCCCCTACTCTGGGAAAAAGACCTTTACTATTCACCCTATCCATGCCCCTTATGATTTAATAAACGTCAATAAGGTTACCCCTCAGCCTCCGATGCTCCAGGGAAAATATCCCCAGCCTAGTTAGCCTCTCCCTATAGCTGAAACCCTCCAACCCTGGCAACATCTGTGTAAATCTTTTCTGAACCCTTTCAAATTTAACAACATCTTTCCTATAGCAGGGAGATCAGATTGAACGTAGTATTCCAAAAGTGGCCTAACCAATGTCCTGTACAGGCACAACATAACCTCCCAACTCCTGTATTCAATGCACTGACCAAATAGGCAAGTGTACAAAACAATTTCTTCACCTCCCTGTCTACCTGCAACTCCATTTTCAAGGACCTATGAACCTGCACCCCAAGGTCTCTTTGTTCGGCAACATTCCCCAAGACCATTAAATGTATAAGTCTTGCCCTGATTTGCCTTTCCAAAATGCAACACCTCACATTTATCTGAATTAAACTCCATCTGACACTCCTTGGCCCCTCAGCCCATCCCACTTAAATTCCTCGTTTTTGGAAAATAAAATTAAACTGAATCATTATATTTTATCTTCTACCTTAATCCCACCTGTATGGTCCAATCATGTATTAAACTAGCTGTAAGACTGAAAATTTAATATGAAGAGTTACAGTGGTTTTAACTTCCTGGTTTGGTGTCTGTGAGGATACTTTGATGGGATTGGCTGCTTATCCTACTCCAGGACATCGCTGCTGCTGGGGCACAGTAGGACATCCCTTTGATCTGACGCTAGATTCAAACTGATGTTAGAAAAGGGGTTATCTCACCACAGAAACGGCTGGATCTTTATGGGTAGCTTTCTTTGAGATCAGCAAGTGCTTCTGCTTCATGACTTGTTACCAAACCTGGCCTTCGCACTGTCGGGCAGGTCCTGTCAATACTGGTGCTCAAACAAATGGAAGGATGCATTGGCTGAAGTGAGCTTTCAACTTGTTGAGAGACAGGGACTTAATTTGTGCCCGAGTTTTAGTGCCAGGGCCTAGGACAGGAGGTAGACAATTAGGCCCACTAACCAGGCCCCTGGAAGGCCTGCTGTCAGAGCTTGGGCAATGGAGGCAGGGCTGGGACCTTGGGCCTGGAGCAGCACTGGGCCCTCTGAATTCCATCCGTGCCCTGCCCCTGGTTGGTGTAAATGAATAGCCACAATATCAATACCCGTGTGGGAATTGACAAATTAAATCAAGGAGAGAAAGTGAAAACAGTTAAAAACTGAAAGAAATGCGGATGCTGTAAATCAGAAACAAAAGCAGAAGTTGTTGGAAAAGCTCAGCAGGTCTGGCAGCATCTATGAAGAGAAATAAAAGTTAACATTTCGAGTCCAGTGACCTCACTGGACTGAAACGTTAACACTGATTTCTCTTCACAGATGCAGCCAGATCTGCTGAGCTTTTCCAGCAACTTCTTCCAGAAAACGATTCACTTTGTATTAATCTCATGCTGGATTGGGGAGACACCCGATGCATGAATGTCTTCTCTTGAGCAATTGTTGACTGCTGATAGATGGAATTGTTGACGGGCAACAAGATCAGGAATTTAGTTGAAAGAAACAGCAGCTGAAAAGTTGCTATTCCATTTTGAAAAGCAGGGAGAAATGAACTGTGTTTTAATGGTGGAATTTTGTGCAGACTCAGTAGTGTGTCGCAGCATGTGTTGAGTGTCTGCAGTTGATCCTGTGCAGTCCCTTATCAATATTCACTGTTGCCCTTTTCCAGGTCATGCTATCGGAGAGGAAGGGGACCACTGAGCTGTACGCCATCAAAATCTTGAAGAAAGATGTGGTCATTCAGGACGATGATGTGGAATGTACCATGATTGAAAAGCGGGTCCTTGCTCTGATGGACAAGCCTCACTTTCTAACACATCTACATTCTTGTTTCCAAACTTCGGTGAGTGTCCGATCTTGGAGAGTATACATCCCACAAGCAGCTCGCCAAGGGCAATGCTGTTTAATCGCTTCACTCAAAAGTTGAGAAAATTGTTGAACTAATTTCAGTGCGGAAGAAAGATTACTTTTAAACGGATATCGGTGTGTTTTGACGGGTCTAACGGAAAATGAGGGTGCTATTTCAAAATGACACAAGCAAGGTGTTCAGTTTTATGAAAACTCACAGTGCCCATGACTGCAAGCCCACGTTTTCAGTCTCGTTTAAATGTTTAAAGTTGAAATGAATTTTAAACCCGTGTGGATTTGAGCTGTTAAGCCAGGGATAGTGTGACATGGCCCAATTTCTCCCAGTCAGATTGTGTTTCTTATAGCTCCGAGTTTACTGCTCACTGAGATCTTCTCAGATCATCCCTTCACACATAAAGCTGCTTGTTTTTCCATCCATTGATGGAAAACGAGTGTCATTGGCAAGGCATCAGTTATTACTGGGCTTAATGTTTAGTGATTCACCCACAGCTAGTAAGTGATCTAGAGGTTTCATACTCGTGTGACCTAGTGACCACTGTTTAAGTAGATTTGACTTGTTTGAAAATAGGACAGAAAAACAACAAAGCTGTGGGACCAGCTTTCATAGAATCCCTATAGTGTGGAAGCAGGCCATTCAGCCCATTGAGTCCACACCGAGCCTCCGAAGAGTATCCCACCCAGATCCACTGCATCCCTGTAACCCTGCATTTCCTGTGGCTAATCCACCTAGCCTGCATATCTTTGGACTGTGGGAGGAAATCGGAGCACTCAGAGGAAACTCATGCAGACACGGGGAGAATGCACAAACTCCAGATAGACGGTCGTCCGAGAGTGGATCAAACCTGGGTCCCTGGTGCCGTGAGGCAACAGTGCTAACCACTGTGCCACTTCCATCAAAGTAGACTTTGGAGTCATGAGATTAATTAGACTTTAAAAAAATAATGGCTGCAAATTAAATGTGTGTCAGATTATACTTTTACACGGAACTTTGGAGCACAGGAGGAAGCCATTTGGCCCCTCTAGTTCATTCTGGTCCATGTATACCTCTTCCTGCCATGGTTCATCCAGCACTATTAGCACCATCTTCTCTTCCTTTCAGTCTTATCTACTTGTTTAATTTCTCCTGAAGTACATCAATATCCTGTTCCTGCTTCAGCAGGTGCACATTCTAACCATTCTCTGAGTAAATAAAGATCTGAATTCCCTGCTGGATTCATTTGTGATTATCTTATATTTACTGCTTTAATTTTGGACACATCAGAATTGGTTGCAGCACACTTAGGGTTGTGAAAGGTGCTATATAAATATCAGTTTTTCTTTTTGTTTTCCTTTGCTGTTTGCTCAAATGTCCTGGGTTGAAACAGTAACAAATACAGTAATAACTTTGTGAGTGACTTTAAAACAAAGTTTAAGTTAAAAAAAGTTTGTTCACTTCACCTATTGACAATCCTCAACACATTACCACAACAAATCTTATCTTGATAATTGCTTTTGAAAAGCCTGCTTTGATATTCGAGGTCATGCAGGGAAAATCAAAATTATTTGAGATGGCTTCATACTAACTTGTGAAAATTGAGCAGTCTCTCTTGATATTAAGCACAGTTTTGAGTTCTACTTGCGTCTCCAATCTAGTCCCACTGCTTGGCATGTGATTGAGAAATGATAGAGGAGGTGAACATGTGGTCAGAAAGCTATGAGGCATGGGAAAGGGAGGGTAGATTTTCAAACCAAGTTAAGCAATGAGACAGTTAGAAAATGTTTCAGTGAGAAAAGAGTCAAAACTATTTTAAAAAATTTATTCATAAGATGTGGTTATCACTGACCAGACAGCATTTATAGCTATCAGAGATAGTAGGAACTGCAGATGCTG
>NC_063354.1:5236736-5250335 GCF_021869965.1 Rhincodon typus | reverse complement strand
ACAGTGAAGGAATGGCAATATATTTTCAAGTCAGGATGGTGAGTGGCTCGGAGGAGATCTTGTAGATGGTGGTGTTCCTGTGTATCTGCTGCCCTTGGCCTTCTAGATGGAATAGTTGTGAACTTGGAAGATGATGTCTAAGAATCTTTGGGGAAATGTTTCTGCAGTGCAATTTGTAGATTGTACACATTGCTGCTACTGAGTGTTGGTGATGGAGAGAGTGGATGCTCGTGGATGTGGTGCCAATCAAATGGGCTGATTTGTCCTGGATGGTGTCAAGCTTCTTGAGTGTTGTTGGAGCTGCTCCCATCCAGGCAAGTGGGGAGTGTTCCATCACGCTCCTGACTTGTGTGACATTTACATAATGACTTTCTTATCCTTTTTAACCGGTGAAGCACTTTTGAAATGTAGTCCCTGTTGTAAAACAGGATGTCCTCCTAATCTAGACAGTAAACTCCCACAACCAGCAATAGCATGATTACATTGCTGGAGGGGGTGTGGGGGCAAATGTTGACCTGAATGCTTGGGAGAGCTCGCCTGTTCATCTTCAAAACAGTCAGAGAAAATCTTTCAAGTCTCCCTGAAAGGACAAACAACACCTCAGTTCGATAATGATAAAAGTAATGGGTCTGGGGATTAGCACCAATGATACAGTTCTTAGAGCTAAAGAGATCAAAGAGTATTGGGGGAATAGGGGGACTGAGTTGGATGATCAGCCATAATCATATTGAACAGAGGAGCAGGCTTGAAGGGACTGAATGGCCTACTCCTCTTCCTATTTTCCCATACTATACAGAATGAAGGTAAGGGTAAAATTGCCGTAGCCCTAGTCTGCATTAGAGAGACACAGTTGGTGAATGGCCACCACAGCTCAGGCAAGGGGAGAGGCTGAGAAGGAGAGTCCTTCATGGTAACCTCAGCTGGGTGTGGGAATTGAACCCGTGCTGTTGGGGTTACTCTGCATCACAAACCATCCATCCAGCCAACTGAGCAAATGTACTGGGAATGTCACTGGGCTAATCATCCAGGAAACCAGGTTCACACTCTGGACAAGAACAAAGAATTGTGGGTGCTACAGATCTAAAGCACACCAAGCCAGAAATTACTAGAGAAACTTCACAGGTCTGGCAGCAACTGTGGAGAGAATAATGAAAATGTTGGGTTGAGATGACAAACTGCAAGGTTAGAATTTAACTTGTGGATTCATTGACCCTGAACTGACAAGTATGCTGGATTTTACATCAAGTTTCTTCTTACATGTGAGACCTCATTACAAAGGACTACTTTAAATGTGAATTATGCGAGAAATAAATAAATAGAATAAAATATATTCAGACACAGTGACAGCCCATTTCAGTGGAAATCTTCACCAGTTTCTTGCAATGAAATCCAAACACAAAGGAAAGGTTTTCTGATGCAACAAAGAAATAATTGGGTTAAAGGCACGTTACAGAAAATACTTCAAAATGAAATGTTTTGTTTGCCTAAAGGAAGAGTTTGCAGCTCTAAGGATACCTGTTCAACAGGGAACTCTCAGGACTTCAGAAAACCTTCAAATAATGATGCAAGCACATTGTTATCTTGCTGTGCAGCTGTAGACATGAGCGACAAAGAAGATTAAGCATTTGAGGTTAATCCTTAATTTCATTTGGAGATGTCTGTTGAGATAGATGTGAGATTGACAGCAAGAAAATCTATGTAGAATGGATTGGGAAGCTTTTTCTGGTCTCCTTGGTCCGTAGCCCATGTCAGTACAGTGTGGAGCTGGAGGATCACAGCAGGTCAGGCAGCAATCAGAGGAACAGGGAAGTCAATGTTTCAAGTTTACATCCTTCAGCAGGACTGATGAAAGGTGTAAACCCAAAACGTTGATTTTCCTGCTCCTCTGATGCTGCCTGACCTGCTGTGTTCCTCCAGCTCCACACTGTATTGACTCCGACTCCAGCATCTGCAGTTCTTGCTATAACCCCAGCTCATGTCTTTTGTAAAAGATGTGGTAAAAGATAAAGCAACTGTCCTCAACATCAAAGCAGCATTTGATCAATGGTAGCATCAATGGAAGTCAACAGGAATTGAAAGTGAAATCAGTTGGGGCAAGGGTTGGGAGACATTTCCATTGCCTGGAGACATACTGAACCAAGCAAGATGGTTACAGTTGTTGAAAGCCAATCATCTCAGCTCCAGGACATCACTGTAAGAGTTTCTCTAAGTAATGTGTGCTAGGCCCAACCATCTTTAGCTGCTCCATCAATGACTCACCCACCTGTGTAAGATCAGAGGTGGGGATGTTCGAAGCTGATTTCACAATGTTACAACTCCTCAGAAACTGCCTGTGCCTATATGTAACAAATATTTGGTCATGGGTTGTCTAAGTGACAAGTTATGTTTGTGTCAAACAAAAGCCATGTGATGACCATCTCTAATCAGAGATTCTAACCATTTCCCCATGACGTTCTTTGGCCTTGCCATCACAGAGTCTTCCGTTATCAGTATCCTGGGAGTTACCATTGACTGGAAATGGAACTGGATCTAAGGCACAAGTCAGGAATATGACAGAATATATTCACTTGCCTGGATGTGTGCAATTCTGACAGCACTGTCGCTGTGCTGTTTTCTGATGAAATATTCAGTACCGTCCTCTCAGATGGATTTGCAAAATGCTAAGATACTACGCAATGATCAGGGAGTACTCCCGGTGTTCTGGTTGATAATCTTCCCACAACCAACACCATCACAACCAAATTAAATAGTCACTGATTTGCTGTTTGTGGGACTAGCCTGCTGTTTGCTGTATTTGTCTTTGTAACAAACTGCACTGCAGTAACTTAAGACTCCTCAGACAGTACCTTCCAAACCCATGTCATTGAATAAACAAATCTCTAGAAGGACAAGGGCAGCAGATATATAGGAACACCATAGAGTAAGTTCCCCTCTGAGCCACTCAGTATCCTGACGTGGAAATGTATCGCCATTCCTTCAGCGTCGCTGGGTCAAAATCCTGGAATTCCCTTCCTAAGGTCATTGTGATTTTACCTAGAGCACATGCACTGGTTCAAGAAGGCAGATTCTCAAGGGCAATAAATGTTGGTCAGTAATACCCTCATCTTATGAACAAATTTTTTAAAAAGCTTATTTTTAAAATGCAATTCAGGTACTGTAAAGTGGTGTGAGATATTGGGTTCAAATCCAGCTCTGTTGGATGGAGTGAAAATCATTATCTGCTGCCTGTACCAACTGTTAGTAAGATAGGTTTGTCTAGTCTTAACCAGGAGCCCCATAACACACAACCATTTTTAATGCAGAACATAAATACATAGTTTAACAACATCTTACCACATGAATGGACTGATATAGCAATTGAGGTTGAACAGAAACTTAAAATGAAAAGGTATCTTGCTCCTTGCCACTAATCTTTTACCTAATTCCCATTAGTGGGAATAAGAGTGACAGAAAAGCAAATGCAAGTACTGTGGTCATATGGTCATAGTTACATTTAACAGACTACATTATTATGGGTTTGGTATCCACTGCAAAAATGCAGCAATCAGGGGATGCATCATCTCAGGTTGTTTATTACAAATCTTCTGGTGAAAACATAGAAAATAGGAGGCGGAGGAAACCATTCAGCCCATCACGACCACTCCCCCATTCAATTTGATCATGGGTTAATCCTCCATCTCCCCGTACCCCATGACACCTTCAGAAATCTATCTGTTTCTATCTTCGATTTATTTTAGCAATTTTGCCTCCGCAACCTTCAGTGGTAGAGATTTCCACAGGTTCACCACCCTCTGAGTGAAGAGGACTCTGCTCATTTCAGTTTTAAATAGCCTAGTCCATGTTGTGAGACCATTACTCCTTGTTTTAAACCACCCTCAGCATCCAGTCTCTCCAGCCCTGTCAGAATTGAGGATGTTTCAATCCCTCTCATTCTCCTAAACACCAAACCCAGTCAACCCAATCTCTTCTCATCTGACAAACTTGTCATCTCGGCAATCAGACCTGGTGAACCTTTGCTGCACTCCCTCGATGGCAGGTATACCCTTTCTTAGGTAAGGAGACCAAAACTGCACGCAATATTCCGGGTGTGGTCCCACCAACGCCTTGAAATGTTAATAGTCTATTTTGGATTATCGAAGCAAACTGTTCTATCTCCGTAACAATGCCAGCAGTTAAATATTGAAACTACCTGCTTAATCTGTGGTAAATGTGATGAAATCTATCATAATTAAGCTGTGATGTCCCTGTGGTGAGACAGTGCTGAATTCATATTATTAACACCCAATGGGTTATGTCTTAATTTTGAGCTGAGTGTTAAGTTCAGCATTAATACAGAGTGTAGTAAAATAGGCATAGCTTGAAAACGATTGTAGCAGGTTGTCTCAACGTGTGAAGCCACAAATGGCACAAAGTGATGGAAAAACTAAATTGCATGTTGGGTAATTGTGAGAAAACAACAAATGGCCAACACTTACATTTGTAAAGCACCTTGCACGTTCGCAGGAGATTCCCGAAGAGTTTCACAGCTCTTTTCCATTGTGTTTGCTCTTGTTCCAATGGGTAAATGTGGCGACCAATTTTGTACACAGCAGTATTCCACAAATAGTGGAGGATGGGATGCAGGTTAACACACAGGCCTCTGAGGGCTTTGCCTGGTTGCCTTAGTCACATACAAGGTCATTGTTAAAACTCACTATAACAAAAACTGTACATAACTGCTGGATCAGGTCAGTCAAATTATTGTGTTTTCTCTGCCCCAGGAAGCAGTGGAGGCCAAAACATTGAACGTTCTCAAGAAGGAGTCAGATATAGATATTAGGGTTGAAGGGATCAAAGAATCTGGGGTGAAAGCAGGAACTGGGGACTGTGTTGGATGATCAGCCACAATCATATTGAATGGTGGAGCAGGGCTGAATGGCCTGCTATTGCTCCCTCGATTGTGTTGGGGATCTCAGTCTTAATGTGGCTGCGCTCACAAACAGCCGTGTAATAAATTACAGGAAATTGGGTCAGTTCTCACTGGAAAAGTAACAGTGCATATCAGCAGTTTCAGGGGATTGGGAGAGATGCCACAAGTTACAAATTTCCAGAGCTTGCTGGTTGATTTAAAATGCTTCACCACTTATTTTGCACAAATAATATCTTACCCTCAGCCTCCGCAAGAATTTTTTTTAAGAACTGACAGGATTTGCCAATTAATTCCCTACGAACTCACCACAGAAACCTAAGGCTAGAACACAGCAGCATTAGATACTGTTATTCCAACTGGATTATTGTACATACAATGCCAGTCAACACTCCTGACCCATAAAGAGAAAGGTTTAAACTGTTTGATGTCATTTATACAGGAAGTCAATTGTTGTTTGAAAATTTAGAAATGTCAAACTAAATTTTTTTTTCATCTGTTCTTGCTTTTCATTTTTGGCTCTTTCACAGAATTGTTACAGTGCAGAGGGAGGCCATTTGGCCCATTGTGTCTGCATCAGCTCTTCAAATGAACATCATATATAGTGCCAATCTCCTCCTCCTCCTCCCATCTCATTGCTTGTTATTTCTATCAAAATAACTATACAAGTGCTGTCTAATGTTTCAATCAAACCTGCTTCCACTCCACAACCAGGCAATGCATTCCATTTCCTAACCACTCTCTGTGTAAAACGTTTTTATCACACATCACATTTTCTCCTTTTGAAAATTGCTTTAAATCTATTCCCTCTCATTCATGTTCCTTTTACGAGAAAGAATAGTTTCTCCCTATCCACTCTGTCTAGTCCACTCATGTCTTTGAAAACCTCTATCACCTCTCATGGTCTATAACCTTTTTCACCAGTCTGATGTGGGAAACTATATCAAATGCCTTCAAGAAGTCCATGTACACCACATGAACTCTGTTACCCTCATCATTCCTTTCCGTTACCTCTTCAAAAATCTCCAAGAAGTTCGTCAAGTGTGATTTCCCCTTCAGAAATCCATAATGAATCTTCTGAATTGACCCACCCTTTTCCAAATGGCTACTAATTCCATCCTGAATAACTGTTTCTAGAAGCTTTCCAACACTGAAGTAAAACTGACTGGTCTCTGACTGCAGGGCTTAACCTTACAGCTGTTCTTGAACAAGGCTGTAATGTTTGCACTCTTTATGCTCTCTTTCAATCCATATTATTTATTTCTGTTCTGAATTAACTCGAATTCACCCAGTTTCTGCATTCCTCTATTTCTTTATCGATCCTTGAATCTTTCTGATTCAGGAGATTCCCACTGTTACTCCATTGCCCTCCTCAGGTCTTTATCAGCTCATCCTGGTGACCAGGATCTGGAGACAGACCCTTTAGTCTGCAGTACTGGAGACAGACCCAGGAGTCTGTGACCCTTCTGCCCTTTCCCTCTATTCTGAACCTGAAGTGCTTTGAATCCCCAGCATGATGCAGAGAAAGATCTTCAGTTGCCAGAACCTAAAGAAATTCACTGAGGGCACAGATATGCAGCATCAGCTGCCAAAAAAAACAACCCCAATCTTTCTTCAAAAGTTCAGAAATCTTTTTTAATTAAAAACCATGAAGAATCCTTCATCTTGTAAGCACTTTAGTGCTCAGAAGCCATCAACCTGTGTAACGTAATGTCCAGAATCGGAAGAGTTGCTAAGTGGCTAAATTCCATTCTGCTCAGCAATAGGTGTGAGGCCAGTTGCAGGCCAGCAATAGGTCAGTCAGGATAGTTCAGGGGTCACTGCAGAGGAGCGGGCATGGCAATGAGACAGTTAGTTGGAGAAGCAGATGGAGACCCCCTGTTGGGGCCTGCTACTGTCAGCAATGCTGATGAACCAAGCAGATTTATGTCATGAAGATTTGGGTAAGACCTACTATATTGAGTGGCTGTGCTTAGTGAGGGCTCAGGGAAGTCCTGGGAGCTAAGAAAAAGCCATGGGCCATTCATAATTCAGTACGACTGAGAGGGAGAGTTGAAAAGCCAAGAAGCTGGTTTTGCTGTGTGCAACTGAATAAGATTACAGCTCGGGGAAGAGCCAAAGGCATGAGTGGTTCGCTGTGGGTGAAGAACTGGAGATGTTTGTGAATGAGTACTGCAGTACAGTTTGAAAGTCCAGGGGAACCTACAGCCAGGAGAGGAGGGTGATCAATGAGAACAGAAGGTGTCCTTAGGCAATCTATGACAGAGCAATTTTTGACAGGGAATTTTAAGGCCAGATTCAGCAAAAATGAAGAACATTTATGAGGTTGAATGACATTTGATGACTCACAATGTTAATAACATCAGAGAGAAATTGCTGAGAAACCCATGGGATCTGTCTATATCATATTTCCTATTTGAAATGTGCCAGAGGATGTGTGATCAGATTTTTACCCCGATTCACCACATGTTAATTCTAGGTGTTAGTAACAAGTTGTGCATGTATTATAGAATGTATCAAATTGTTCTGATGTTGTAAAGTATTGTTATTTGCACAAAACTCTGGAATCTTGTGGCTTTATTTTCTGGTAAGTCCCCTGGATCTCTCAGCTTGCCTACTTTAAGAAAAAAACAAGTTATTGGTCCCTCATCGGACGGTGATATAAATATGGGGACTAAATAAAAACTGCAAGAACTGCACATGCTGTAAATCAGAGACAAAGCCAGAAATTGCTGAAAAAGCTCAGCAGGTCTGGCAGCATCTGTAGAGAGAAATCAGAGTTAACATTTTGGGTCGAGTGACCCTTCCTCAGAACTTGACCCAAAACATTAACTCTGATTTCTCTCCACAGATGCTGCCAGACCTGCTGAGCTTTTCCAACAATTTCTATTTTTGTCTCATGTAAATATGGGGGTCTGATGCAGGATTGGAACATAATTTGAGAGCTGCACTGAAGTTCTAACACTCACAGGCTTCTTTCAAGCAAGTTCACAGCCTTCCCCCAACACCGAGCCTTCAACTTTCCCATGTGTTCAGTTCCACAGACCACATTTGGAAAGGACAGTGAGCACCAGGAGCTGAAATAACCACAGTCTTGTTCTGCCAAAGGCTTGAGAGCTTGTTTCTGACCAGCTAGTTGAACCTGAGCCCAGTATTCTTCCTTTAGTTAACTCTAACTACAGCCTTTTTCATACCTGAGCAGATTACTGTTTCCCCAATTTCCTTTCAGATTAATGTGCTGATTACCAACAGACACGACACAGTATCTGACTCAGGCTAATTTCTCTTCTACAGTTCAAATTTGTGAATATGTTTGCTGGAAATGTACTTCTAAAAATACTACCAAATATTGCAATTTGATTGCAGCACATTAAGGACATTTTCTTCTACTAATTTAGCTCTCACTTTCCGTTTCAGGATCGCCTGTATTTTGTTATGGAATATGTGAACGGTGGGGACCTGATGTACCACATTCAGCAAGTTGGAAAGTTCAAAGAGCCACAGGCTGTGTAAGCACATCTCCCCATGATTTCCCTGACTCAAATCTTGCTGAGTTCTCACAATGTTTATGCTTCACTGGTTCCAATGTAATATTCGATATTAACTCCAACATCTTTGTGGCCACGTGTTTCACAGTGGAGTGATGGGACAAGACCTGAGTTTCTTCATGTACTCCAGTATCCCTGGGTTGCTTTGGCCTGAATGACAAGGTCAAGAAACAGGGAGCTTTCTTACCCAGGACGTAAATATTGTCGAGGGAAGAACATACTGACCCATTCCTCTGCCTCTAAGTGACCAGTTGTCGTATGATCATAATAAGCTTCACCCTCTCCCCTGCTTACACACCCCCCCCTCAGTAACCCCCCCCCCCACTAATGCCCTTGCCCACAATTTCCTCCCATCTATCTGTCCCCACTCACCTGTGTCCACTGACCCCTCGCCCACCAACCAATGCCCCCTAACCACCCCAGCTACTCCCTCCCCATTTCAGAGTAAAATTTAAGGCTATTGCGTTTCCTTGACCATCTTTTTATGTTCAGTAGTTAATAAAAGCAGTTTAAAGCTATTTAATACTTGCGGGATCATAATAGCTTCTTCTGACTTCAAGTGGAATATTCTATGATGATCCATTTTGGTTGAAAGATTTGAAATTTAAAATGTGGACTGTCTGGACATTTCATGGTTCACTGTTCCTAGTAGGTTCTCTAGATGTGTGTTTTCTGTCTTCCAGGTTCTACGCAGCTGAGATCGCAGTAGGACTCTTCTTCCTGCATAAGAAGGGGATTATTTATAGGTGAGAGAGTCAGAGCCTGTTCAGAGATGATGATAATAAGCCTGATCAACGTTTCTCCATGCACTGTCACAGAAGTAAGGTTTAAAATGCTGCAACTTACCACTCACTCAATGGTATCAATCAATATCCATCACTCAAATCTGTTGCTTGCTGAGAAAATAGCAGCAATAAATAAAAAATAGAGGGTTCTTGTGGTGCAGTGATAGTGTCCTTAACACTGGGCCAGGAGGCCTGAGCTCCAGTCCCACCTGCTCCAGAGCTGCGTCATAACATCTCTAAACAGGTTGATTAGGAGAATATCTAAAAGAAAGAGATGAACAAGGTAAAAATAACATAATATCCTCCTCTAAGGGGAAATACCCGTCTATACAGGGTTCCTCCTTCAATACACTGCTTCCTGAGTTTGGGAATTTTGTGGGCAACACAGGAAGGCCACAGTAACATCCTACAGTTTCTTGATCTGGTGCTAGGCTGGTTTGCTTTTACAATGCCTGAAATTTAAGTGGATTTCCTTCCAATGGGATCTCATGACTGATTCAGAAGGTCCTAAGGAAGGGAACAAATATTAATGATTTTCTTGTAATTGTGGCAAATGAAATTCAGTCCTCATAAGTGTGAGGTGATACACTTGGGCATGACAAAGGAAGCAAGGGAGGACATGAGGAAGGGGAGGACCCTGGGAAGCACCAAATATCTGGTCTACTTTTACAATGGCCCCTTGAGGTAGTGGAACAGGTAGATAAAGTGGTAAAGGAGGCATATGGGATACTTGTTTTTAATTACCCGAGGCATAGAGTTTATGAGGAGGCAGGTGATGCTGAAACTTGTATGAAATTTTGCTGAGGCTGCAATTAGAGAATTGTGTGCAGTTCTGAAACCTACATTATCAGAGCAAAGTGACTGCACTGGAGATGGTGCAGGGGAGATTTACCTGGATGTTGCCTGGGATGGAGATTTTCAGTTACAAAGAGAGATTAGACAGACCAGGGTTGTTTTCCTTGGAGCAGAAGGGACTGAGGGGTAGCGTGGTTGAGATGTATAAAATTATGAAGGGCGTAGACAGGGTGGATAGGATGAAAATTTTCCCCGTGTGGAGGGATCAGTGACCAAGGGGCATAGATTTGAGGTAAGGGTGAGGAGGTTTAAAGGGAATGTGAGGAATTTTTTTTCACCCAGAGGGTGGTAAGAATCTGGATCTCACTGCCTGTAAGGGTGGCACAGGCAGAAACCCCCATCACTTGGAAGAAGTATTTAGATGTGCTATTGTGACACAAAGACATGGAAGGTTATGGGCCAAGTGCTGGAAAGTGAGATTAGAATTGTTAGGTGGTTGATTTTGACCGGCTCACATTCGATGGGACATTTCCTGTGCTGTAGACCTCTATGATTCATGACTGATACAGAAGGACCTTAGGAAGGAGAACAAATATTCACGATTGGCTTTTAGTTACCTGCCAATAAAGAGCAGATGAGTTGAAAGCTGTCAACATGATTTCCACACACTTCTTCCTGAAACTGAAACAGTTTGGTCTGGTTTTGGATCAATTTAAGATACAGGTGTTTTCCTTACTGATGCCTTGTGATATTGTAGCTTCTCCATCAGCAGCTGTTAAACATAAAACGGCCCATCACTTTATTGGGCAAAGGTTGATTTCAGAAGGATTACTGGTAATGTTTACCCTCTCTATGCACTCCTGTGAAATCAGTTTGCTGTGTCTCAGACGTTTAGCAATCTTACCGTCTTTTCAATTTGGACTTACTCCTACTAAAGGCGTAGGAAAAGGATTAAGAAATGAAGCTTTTTTGAAAAAAAAACATTATTTGTGGAAGCTGGACAGCTCTACAACAAATTGTATGTATTGCCTGACCGTGGTTACTCGGTTAGGCACAGCCACTTGACCATTCAGAGGGTAGTAAAGTGTTAGATAATCTGGTGCAGGACAGATGTCACATATCAGCCAGACTAGAGGAGATGATCACTCTCTGTTCTTAAAGGGCATTACTGAGAACCAGTTTCCATTTTCCCAGCAGCTTTGAGGTTTATATTGACAGACACTGGGCTGAATGGCCTCCTCCTGCACTCTATGATTCTTTGTCGAGTTGGAGAAAATTGTTGTGACCACTGTGTGATTTCAGAATATGAAATTCCTGCCATTCACTGTCTCAGTAACCCTTGACAATGGGCTCGTCCTCAGTGAAGCTCAGAGTACTGAAACCACATTTACATTGTTTGCAGAGACTTAAAGCTGGATAACGTGATGCTGGATGCCGAGGGACATATTAAAATTGCAGATTTTGGCATGTGCAAGGAGAGCATTTTCGACAATGTGACAACTCGGACCTTTTGTGGGACCCCAGACTACATCGCACCAGAGGTGAGACCAGAGCCACTGCTGAAACAACATCAGAGAGAGATTTTTAAATAAGTCAGATGTAGCCATTCTTTCCCAAAACGTTAACTCTGATTTCCCTTTACAGAAGCTGCCAGACCTGCTGAGCTTTTCCAGCAATTTCTACTTTTGTCTGTGATTTACAGCATCCACAGTTCTTTTGATTTCTCTTAAACCACCTTTGAGTCTTATTAGTGAAAATTGTTTTTAGACATCCAACAGTTATTCTAATTAAAGACCATTTGTCTTCAGCACAGCTCCTGAAAGTAAATCGCAGCTTATTATTACAAACCCCTTAGTTCCCTGGTGCTTGGTACTTTGTTAGTCTGGATGCATTTCTGTCATTAACAATTTACACAGAAAAGAATCAAGACTCAAACGCCACAAATGTAGATCAATGAATCAGTGAATTGCAGTTACAAGTGCAGTTTGGAGAGTGTAACACAGGAGACGTTGCAGAGAGATGGATACATGAGGACCAGGTGAAGAAACTAAATATCCTGGATTATACAGTCTAAAGGAGAAGCTGGGAAAATGGTAGAGCGGGAGGTGTGACCTCAATAATTGAAACCGCTTCTGTAAATAGGGTACAAACATTATGAAAGGTGGATGGCTCTTGTGATGCAGTGGTAGCATACATACCTCTGGACCAGGAGGCCCAGGTTCAAGTGCCATCTGCAGCTACATAATACCATCTGAACAGGTTGATTCAGAAGTATGTATAACGAAAGCTCAGCAAGCAATGAAAACGGGATGGGTAGAATGATTACATAGAAAGGAATTTAAGACTATAAAGGTTGTGTGTAGACTTCCTCCCCAACGCCCACCTTCCCCAGTGGTAGCCTATACAAATGCTATGGTCAGGTACATGTAAACTAAAGGTAGTATGGTCTTACGGGGGGAGGGCTTAATTTTCAGGAAGACTGGGATAAGCAGACAGGCTCAATCAGAAATGAAATTAATTTCTGCCGCATGTTTCTGGATGGCTTTAAATTTTGTTTTATTCATTAACGGGATGAGGGCATTTCTGGCCAGGCCAGCATTTATTGCCCATCCCTAATTGCCCAGAGGGCAGTTCAGAGTCAATCACATTGCTGTGGGTCTGGATCACATGTAGGCCAGACCAGGTAAGGATGGCAGTTTCCTTCCCTGAAGGACATTAGTGAACCAGATGGGTTTTTCCTGAAAAAATCAACAATGGATTCATGGTCATCATTAGATTCCTAATTCCAGATATTTTACTGAATTCAAATTCCACCATCTGCGGTGATGAGATTCAAACCTGGGTCCCCAGAACACTATCGGGGTCTCTGGATTAACAGTCCAGCGATAATACCATTAGGCCATTGCCTCCCCTTAATAGGTAGAATCCTCTCCGATGTGAAAAAACTCCAGGTTTCAGGACTGTTTACAGGTCACGATCCTGCTCATTTGGAGCTCCACCACTCTTACATGAGCTGGCCTGGTAAGGGCTCTGGTGGCACAGTGGTAGTGTCCCAACCTCTAGGCCAGGAGACACAGGTACAATTCCCACCTGCTCCAGAGTAGGTGGCCAATCACCTGGGCCTGTACTGGGTTTTCTGCCCAGTTAAGGATGGAACAAGATCCTTGATGAGAGGGATGGGCACAGCCAGCTTCCTCCTGCTGTTGCTGCAGAGAGACCCTCAAAATGGAGGCTCTGTCCAAAAGCTCTTATTAACTCCAACAGCCATCAGGCCACCAACGTGGAAAGCCTCCCTCACTGGAACGCCCACTTTCAGCTCTGCTGTGCTGGAATAGCTTCACACGCAACAACATAAAACAGGAATGTTACTGTTGCAAGGCAGACCACTATCCTCACCTCAATCGAACCTGCCTCCACCAGACTTCCAGGCTGTGCATTCCGGACTCAAACCACTCGCTGTATGTAAACGTTATTAGTTCTCACATTGCATCTGCTTCTTAGTTCTCACCAGATCCCCTCTGACCCCCAGCTGTGAGGAGAGTGAGCCTGACCCCCGGCTGTGAGG
>NC_063354.1:5228977-5236726 GCF_021869965.1 Rhincodon typus | reverse complement strand
AGCTGTGAGGAGAGTGAGCCTGACCCCCGGCTGTGAGGAGAGTGAGCTGAGAGAGAGAGTGCATTTCTCGGGTCTCCTGGCTGATTATGTTGCTGCGCACTTTTCAGGGCTATTTATTCATTCACACACCTCGACTTCCCACCTTCGACTGGGCCCTGTCAGGAAGCTCATACTAACTTTTAATATTAATATTTTAACATTTTCTGAAGAAGGATCCCGACCCAAAACGTTAACTTTCCTGTTCCTCTGACGCCTGGCCTGCTGTGTTCCTCCAGCCCCACACTGTGTTGTGAGACAACAAGGTGCAGAGCTGGATGAACACAGCAGGCCAAGCAGCATCATAGGAGCAGAAAGGCTGACGTTTCGGGCCGAGACCCTTCATCAGAATTGTTGTTTCTGTTTTTAACATTAAAAGACTCTATTAAAGTTAGAGTTGCCATACTCCCAGAGGACCATAGGGCTGCTCTCTCATTAGAGAGAGACTGGTAAGTGGTTTAACCTGAGGGTCACCACAGCTCAAGCAAGGGGAGAGATTGAGAATGTGCAGTCGCATGAATTCCACACCAAGCTTTTCAATGTTGTGATTGTGTAAAACTTCAGAATTCCTCCTTCGTCTCGCGTGGTGACCTTGGTTAAAGACCTTTGTTCACGCCCTGAGTGATTCACATCTCCATTGTGCAACTAACAGTGATGGTGTTTCAGTGCTGAAACAAATAGCATGCTCTCCAAAACTAGTTCAGCTGTCAGAAACATCCTCTCGCATTACTGCATTGCTGCCTCCCGAGAGAGGAACGGGGGGAGAGGGGGAAGTAGAGGAAAGTGTGTGTTGAAGTGACTCTGTTCACCACTGGATGTGGTGAGACTGCCTCTGTTCATTCAGTAACCCTGGTGCTTGTCGGGTGTACAGAATACTCCCAGTCCCAAAGGAGGCCATTCAGCCTCTTGTGCAAGACTTTAACTGTCCCTCACTGGCTTACAGTGCATGAAGCAACACGGCTCCTTTCCTGTTCTGATATCTGTGCTAAAGATTCCTTTGGACACCTGGGGAAGTGAGAAATCGAGCTCACATTTTCTTGTTTAAACATTTCTGAACTGGAGGCTGGCCATCAAACCTCCTTTCAGACTGCTTTAGCCTTCCAGCCTTTCCAATTATTGTAAGCATTAATGTGATCGATGACAGCACTGACAAGTGGTAAATCTAATTACGTGCTCATATTTTTAAAATGCAATCTGGACTTTAATTACAGCTGGAGGGAGAGGCGCAACTTTTATACCTCTTAATTCTTGCTAAAGCCACACTCAGCCACAATATCTACCAGATTGTTTCCCCTATCTATCCTGACAACCTACATTTGTATAGCACCTTTAACACAATAAAACATCCCAAGGCAGTTCACAGGAGCAGGGAAACAAAGTGTGATGCCAAACACATAAAGCGATATTAGGTCAGGTTGGTCAGAGAGGTAAGATTTGATGCAATGTTTTGAAGAAAGACAGAGGAGCGGAGAGATCTAAAGAGGGAATTCCAGAGCTGGAGGTGCAGGCAACTGAAGGCATGGCCAACAACTGTGGAGTAGGGAATGCAAAAAGAAGACAGGCTTAGAGGATTGCAGATGTCTCAAAGGGTGTGGGACTGAAGGACATTACAGAGATAGGAAGCAGAGAGGTCTTTCTCTGGAATTAAACTTCATGTGTTAAATCTCCAGCACAATGACATGCAGTTTTATAACGTTGTACAGCTACACACACACACACACACACACACACACACACACACACACACACACACACACACACACACACACACACACACACACACACCAGGATAGCTCAACAAACAAGTTCACCTGGGAAGTCAGTGACCAATATTACTGACAGTGACTGCTATACTTATATGCCTAACCAGCTACTGGTCATATTCTGCATTGCAGCCAGGGGGCGGTCTGTTAGTTGAGCTGGTTTGTGAGGCTGAACGACACCAACAACCCTATTTTAAATTCCCCCACTAGCTGAAGTTACCGTGAAGGTCCTGCCTTCTCAACCTCACGTCCTACCTGAGGCATGGTGACCCTCAGTTAAACACATCACCAGTTATCAGTGTTAAGTGAGAGCGTGGCCCTCTGGGTCTGTGGTGGTTTTGTTACCTTCATTTTGTTGCATTCTGGTTCCTTGGTCATTTGCAAACTCTCTTAAAGTCACCAATCCTGAGATTCTCCCAAATTACTAATTTGGAAGAGAACAGGAGTTCTGTAGAAAGGCCCTCAAAGACAGATACAGTGGCGGAGAGAGATTTTGATGTAAAATTATCATATATCTGTTGATTGAGATGCAGCGAGTAGCACACCAGTGTTTTACTGTTGGAGCTGACTGTACTATTCATTGTGTGCAATAACACTGAGCCCAACTTCTCATTTAACGCCATAAGAAATAGTAGCAGTAGGAGGCCATTCAGCCCAGTGAGCCTGATCCACCATTCTTTAATAGCATGGCTGATCTAGCTGTCGTTTAAACTCCCCCACATCCTTCAATTTCCTGGTCAATCAAAACTCTGTCTAACCCATCTTTTAATACAGCAAACTTTGTTTTAACTGGCACCTTAATGAAGCAGCACTGTTGATAAACCAGCATTACACACCAGAAATGCCAGACTTCCACTATATTATCACCATCTCCGCAATGTCCGAGTAGTCAGTTGAGGGAGGGAGAGAGAAGGCTCGCTGCTGGTAAGTTTTATTTATGGAAAGGTTGCATTGTTATTTCAGTGATTTACACTGTAAATAAACTACGACAGTGATGTGTACACCCCCTGAGTTACGCTTCTATTACTTAGTATGTGTTTTTACATCGATTATGTGGACCTCTTGATCAACCAGAATATTTGATCAACCAGTACACTCCTGCTCCCGTTGGTGCCAGTTAATAAAGAATGTACTGTATATTCAAAGATCAAATATCGTTTATAATTCTCAAGAAGAGAATTCCATGGATTAATGACCTCAGAGAGAAATTCCTCCTCATGCCCAACTTAAGTGAGACACCCCTTTTAAACTGTTCCCCTAGTTCCAGATGCACCCCCCCTCGGAAACATTCTCTTGGTTTCTCCCCTGTCAAGCCCTCTCAGAATCACAGAATTGTTACAGCGCAGAAAGATACCACTCGGCCCATCATGTCTGCACCAGCTGTCCCAAATGGGCTGGCACATCACTTCACATCATTCTCCTGCCCAGCATCTTATCTCTATTTAAATAAGCATCCAATCCCTCCCACATGCATGGATTGAACCTGCTCCTAGCACTTTTCCAGGGAGTGCATTCTGTACATGAGCCACTTGCTGCTTGAAAGTATTATTTTTCTGACATCACGTTTGCTTTTTTTTGGGTGATCACTTAAATCTCTGCCCTCTTGTTATTGCTCCTTTTATGAGTGGGAGCTGTTTCTCTCTATCTGCTCTATCCAGCGTACTCGTGATTTTGAAAACTTCTTTCAGGCCCCCTCTCAGCCTTCTTCTCTCCAAGGAGAACAGACTCAGCCTTTCCAATCTATTGCAGAACTGAAGTTCCTCATTCTGGGATAATTCCTGTAAACCTCTGCCAATGTGTTCATGGCCTTGCTAAAGTATGGCATCCAGAGCTTTACACACAGAGCCTCCCTGCTCTCATACATTATGTCTGTATTTATAAAACCAAAGATACTGCATGCGTTGTTAACTTCTCCATCTACAAGTCCTGACACCTTGAATGACTTACACACAGAGCACAGGTCCCCACTGCTCCTGCGTACCCTTTGGAACAGTATCCTTTTATTTTATACAGTCTCTTCATGTTCTTTCAACCAAAATGCAGCACCCCACACTTCTCTGCATTGAACTTCATCTGCTACTCACCTGCCCACTCCACGGATTTGTCCGTGTCCTTCTGAAGTTCTACAGTATTGTCCTCTGTTTACAGTGCTTATATATTTCACTCAGATCGCCTTTCATTCTTCTGAACTCCAATGAGTATAGGCCCAACCTATTTACCCTTTTCTCATAGAGAAACTCTTACATTCCAGGAATCAGCCCATGAACTTTCTCTGAACTGTGTGCAATGCAAACCTACCCTCCTTAAGCAGGTACTGTGCAGTAATACTCCAGGTGCGATCTCATTGATGCCCTGTATAATTATGGCGGGATTTCCCAATTTTTGTTCTCTTATTTCCGTTTGCAATAAAGCCCAACATTCTAAGTGCCCTCCTCATTATGTCCTGTATCTGCATGTTTTTTTTTGTGATTCATGGACCAGGACACCCAGATCCCTCTGTACCACAGCATTTTGCAGTCTCTTACAGTCCTCATTAACAACTATTCACCCTCCCAGCCTGATTGTTAGCAAATCCTTTGTCTGTCCAACTGTCTTTCTCTCTGTTTGGGCTCTATCCTATCGTTTACTCCCTACCCCACCCACCTCCCTATTTTCTGCATATAAACTGATGTTTTCCCAGCCACCATCAGTTCTGAGGAAGGGTCACTGGACCTGAAACGTTAACTGTTTACTCCTTCACAGATGCTGCCAGACTTGCTGAGCTTTTCCAGCAACTTTGTTTTTGTTCATGATTTTGCAGTCTCTCTCCATTTAGATAATATTCTGCCTTTGTACTCTTCTTCTCAAAGTGAACAAACTCATGGTTTCACGTTTTATATCCTAGATTTTTGCTTGTTTACTTAACTTATCTATATCCCTTTGCAGTCTCATTAGGGTTATTCTCCTCATAATTTACCTTCCCTTTGTATCATCAGCAAATCTGTTTACATTATAGTCATTCCCTTCCTCCAAGTTATTAAGTTAGATTTCTAACATCAAAGAGGCAGGGCTGGTGCAGGCTGTGGAGGATCAGCAACGAGAGAGCTCTGATGCAGACACAGCACCATCAGCTGATTTCACATTCCCAGCCTCTCGCTGAGAGTAGCCGAGAGGACATTTTGGATCAGGCATGAGTAACAGAAAGCTCAAGGCAAGGGACAAGGTTAGTGCAGGGGCCCACTATCCAGAGAGAGAGATGTGACCTGCTGTGTTCTGCTGGATTCCAATGAGGACTTTGATGGAATGGCCCACCAAAGAACACTGAAGAGACTGTACCACAAAAGGCTTTCGGAAATCTACCAGAAAGCCAGCGATCAATGTCCAGGAACCCTGAGGAGTCCAACACCAACTAAGGCAAAGCTTGGGGGCTATCCTCTGCCACAAGGAAATGGTGGCCAATTCAGTGGACCCAACCATAACAAATCCGAGTTAGTATCAGAAGTAGGTCACTTAGCCCCTTGAGCCTGCTCCTGCCCTCACTGCAGCATCTCGTAGCCAGTGTTGCAACATACACTGCAGCTCAGGCTGCTGCAGGAAGAATTTATGTCCACTCAGACCGTGAATTGTTTCAAGTCCTGTGGCCTATCACAATGATTTGGCTAATTGTCCTGTTAATGCGTCAAAATAATTAACTTAAAGGTCAGAAAATAATCATAGCCAAACTGGTATTTAATTCTTTGCCAAATGCTCGTTGCAATTTTCCCAAACTGGAAATACTTTCTGTTGCTCGTCGCTTTACCGTCGCAAAGTGTAAATGTCATTAAAGCAAAGGTGCTGGAGATGGGAAATAAAACCAGAACATGCAAGGGAATCACAGCAAGTCCAGCAGCATCTTTGGAGAAAGAATAGAGTTAACATTTCCAGTCTGATACACTGAAGAAGGCCTGAAGAAGAGTCATACCAGACTAGAAATGTTAAAAATATAAATATAGTTCTCTTTCCTTCTGGTACAAATTGTCATTACACAAATCATTTTACATTTGCTGCAGTATGTACTGTACTGAGTTAAATGCAGTGTGAAAGATCATTTATGGTGCAGTAATTACTTGTGAGCTTTCACATAAAAACGTAATTCAGTATTGTCTTTGCAATTGTGCCATACCATATCTTTCACTTAATTTGGAGTTTTTTTTAGACATTTACTGTTTACATCATTATCTCCCCAAATCTCTTCAAGCGGATAGTGTTTTTCCTCCAGTTCAGAAGCACATCACACGTAAAGGGCTAAAAACATGAATTGGAAATGTCAGATAACAAGGTGTGGAGCTGGATGAACCCAGCAGGCCAAGCAGCATCAGAGGAGCAGGAAGGCTGACGTTTCGGGCCTAGACCCTTCTTCAGAAATGTCACCCTGGATTAGGTCAGCCTGGAACCTCGACAGGCCAGAGATTGGTTGCTGTCATTTCAGCTACATTGTGATATTTGATGAGAGATGAAGCTTGCACGTTCATATAGAATGGTGTACTGCTTAAGAAAGGGAAAGCAATTCACCATCCTTGTCTTACTCAAAACCCACACAAACAGAGTGCAATTTGAAACAAAATAAATATAGAATTTTCAAAGCGGTCTTGCAGCTTACTCAGAGCTATGTTCAAGATTGCTGCAGTCACCCCTCACAATTCAATCAGCTGCAGTATGAC
Organism: Rhincodon typus; assembly: GCF_021869965.1. Lineage (NCBI taxonomy): Eukaryota > Metazoa > Chordata > Chondrichthyes > Orectolobiformes > Rhincodontidae > Rhincodon > Rhincodon typus. The sequence goes on along the minus strand of NC_063354.1, from coordinate 5,230,248 downwards.
AACATCTCCCTCAAAGCAGTCTCATTTTTTTTTCACACTTTTCCACCTTGGTAGCATTGATCCAATTATCCCATCATAAAGCAATTCTTTATCAAGCCTTCATTGTCCCAGTGCAACACTAGATTTGATTGCATCTCTGACGCAGTTTTGAGAAACCTTTCTGCTTTTATTTTGATTTCTTTTAAAACCAATTCCTGTTAGTTTCAAGGGATACTTCTGAGTGGGGGAGTTTTGACACTGATCTATGTGAAAACATGTGATTATTAGAATAGACCAGGGAAGGCACAAATATTATCCTCATAATTTCATTTTTGTCCAATTAAAAGTAAAGTTAAAATGTCCTTTACTTGTGCTATTTTATTTTGGCTCCCTAGAGGTTGCTGCATCTCCTGTGATCACTGCAGCCACTGTCATTCCTGTCAGGAATTTCAGAGTGCTATAACACTTTTCAACAAACAATGACGTTGGAATGAGAGATAGTAGGAACTGCAGATGCTGGAGAATCCGAGACAACAAGGTGCAGGGCTGGATGAACACAGCAGGCCAAGCAGCATCATAGGAGCAGAAAGGCTGATGTTTCGGGCCTAGACCCTTCATCAGAAAAGGGGGAGGGGAAGGGGGTTTTGAAATAAATAGGGAGAGAGTGGGAGGCGGATAGAAGATGGATAGAGGAGAGGATAGGTGGAGAGGAAACAAACAGGTCGAAGAGGCGGGGATGGAGCCAGTAAAGGTGAGTGTAGGTGGGGAGTTAGGGAGGGGATAGATCAGTCCAGGGAGGACGGACAGGTCAAGGGGGTGGGATGAGGTTAGTAGGTAGGAGATGGGGGTGTGGCTTGAGGTGGGAGGAGGGGGTAGGTGGGAGGAGGAACAGGTGAGGGATGCAGGGACGAGCTGGACTGGTTTTGGGATGCGGTAGGGGGAGGGGAGATTTTGAAGCTTGTGAAATCCACATTGATACCATTGGGCTGCAGGGTTCCCAAGCGGAATATGAGTTGCTGTTCCTGCAACCTTCGGGTGGCATCGTTGTGGCACTGCAGGAGGCCCAGGATGGACATGTCGTCTGAGGAATGGGAGGGGGAGTTGAAATAGTTCGCGACTGGGAGGTGCAGTTGTTTATTGCGAACCGAGCGTAGGTGTTCTGCAAAGCGGTCCCCGAGCCTCCGCTTGGTTTCCCCGATGTAGAGGAGGCCACACCGGGTACAGCGGATGCAGTATACCACATTAGCAGATGTGCAGGTGAACATCTGCTTGATGTGGAAAGTCTTCTTGGG
>NC_063354.1:5221451-5228477 GCF_021869965.1 Rhincodon typus | reverse complement strand
TTTAAGGAGGAGGCAGACAGAATTTTAATTAGTAATGGGTTGAAGGGTTATGGAGAGCAGGCAGAAAAGAGGGGTTGAGGCTGAGATGAGATCAGCCACGATCATATTGAATGGTGGAGGAGGCTTGAGGGGCTGGATTTCCTATTCCTGCTCCTAGTTCCTATGGTCTTAGTTGAAGTCCAGTTCAGCCATAGTCTAACTGTCAGGTCTGAGGGGCTGAAAGGCCAACTCCAAATACTAATGGTTTTCTGAAGCTTGAATAACCCTTCCACGTGTAATAGCCAAGGTCCACAAATGAACAGCCAACATGGGTGTAAAAGGAATTTGGTACAGAACCGTACCTTAGGCAAAAGTTAACATCAGGAAGAATTTTTGATCCAGTTCTGTGCTTTTACTGTTCTACACAGGCCTCCCTTCTCAAGTCCAGCAAATATCAAAGAAATGCTGGTATTAATGTCTTTTTGTCCTAAATTGATAACTGCCCATCGGAAAGGGCAAGAATGGGAAACACGGGGTATGAATTTTAAATGACTGCATGATTTTATACCATACACAAGACAATAAGATAAAGGAACAGAATTTGCCAGTTTGGCCCATCATGTCTGTTCCACCTTTCGATTCTGTCTGATATGTTTCTCCTGCCTTCTGCCTGTAACCTTTGACCCTCTTACTAATCTACCTATCTATCTCTGTCTTCAATACACTCAATCACTTGGCTTCCACAGCCCTCTGTGGTAATGAATTCCACAGATTAACCACCCTCTGGCTGAAGAAATTCCTCCTCATCTCAGTTCTAAAGGGTCATCCGTTCACTCTGAGCCTGTGCCCTCGGGTCCTAGTCTCTCCTACTCATGGAAACATCTTCTCCACGTCCACTCTAACCAGGCCTCTCACTAAGTTTCAATCAGATCCCCTACTACCCTTCTAAACTCTATTGAGTACAGACCCAGAGTCCTCAACTACTCCTCCTATGACAAACCCTTCATTCCTAGGGTCATTCTTGTAAACCTCCTCCGGACTCCCTCCAACACCAGCACACCTTCCTTAGATATGGGGCCCAAAACCTCTCATAATATTTCAAACGTGGTCTAACCAGAGCCTTATACAGCCTCAGCAGTACGTTTCCGCTCTTGTATTCTAGCCCTGTGGAAATAAACGCTGACATTGCATTTGCCTTCCTAATTGCCAACTGAACCTGCATGTTAACTTAAATGAATCTTGAACTAAAACTTCAAAGTCTCTTTGTGCTTCATATTTCTGAAGACTTTCCCCATTTAGAAAATAGTCTATGCCTCTTTTCTTCCTACCAAACGGCATAACCTCACACTTTCCCACACTATGTTCCATCTGCCACTTCTTTGCTTTCTTTGCCTACTCTCCTAGCCTGTCTAAGTCCTTCTGCAGCCTCCCCGCTTCCTCAACACTTCCTGTCCCTTCACCTATCTATGTGTCATCTGCAAATTTAGCAGCAATGCCTTAGTTCCTTTGTTCAGATCACTAATGTTTAACATGAATAGTTATGGTCCCAACACTGACACCACCAGCTACCATCCTGAAAAAGATCCCTTTATCCCTACTCTCTGCCTTCTGCCAATCAGCAAATCCTCTATCCATGCCAGCACCTTGGCCCTAACACTAGTCAGCCACACCCTCATCTCGTGAATGAATAAAGAAATAAAAACCATGGGCTCTTATCTTATTTAGTAGCCTCCTATGCAGCACCTTGTCAAAAGCCTTCTCGAAATCCAAATACTGCACATCTGCTGGCTCTCCTTAGGATACTTATATGTAAGTGTTCATCATTCTCATTTAATAACCAACGATCACTGTTCAGAGATAGTAGGAACTGCAGATGCTGGAGAATCCGAGACAACAAGGTGTAGAGCTGGATGAACACAGCAGGCCAAGCAGCATCAGAGGAGCAGAAAGGCTGACGTTTTGGGCCTAGACCCTTCATCAGAAATGGGGGAGGGGAAGGGGGTTCTAAAATAAATAGGGAGAGAGTGGGAGGATAGAAGATGGATAGAGAAGAGGATAGGTGGAGAGGAAACAAACAGGTTGAAGAGGCGGGGATGGAGCCAGTAAAGGTGAGTGTAGGTGGGGAGTTAGGGAGGGGATAGGTCAGTCCAGGGAGGACGGACAGGTCAAGGGGGCAGGATGAGGTTAGTAGGTAGGAGATGGGGGTGCGGCTTGAGGTGGGAGGAGGGGATAGGTGGGAGGAAGAACAGGTTAGGGAGGCGGGGACGAGCTGGACTGGTTTTGGGATGCGGTAGGGGGAGGGGAGATTTTGAAGCTTGATCACTGTTCATCTTGCTGGGAAAAGACCACTACCTTTGGGTAATTATGAGCAGCTCTTTCTGCTTCAGTACAGGACAGCCGCAATAACAAACTGACTTGTATTTGTATCGAAGTACACTTTAAGGAAGATCTTACAGGAAAAGAGAGTGAGACACTGTAGAATCATTATGGAATCCCTACAGTGTGGGAGCAGGACATTCATTCAGCCCCATTGAGTCCGCACTGACTCTCCAAACAGCATCCCACCCAGACCCACCTCCCTACCCAATCCCCATAACCCTGCATTTCCACCTAGCCTGCACATCCCTGGACACAATTGGCAATTTAGCATGGCCAATCCACCTAACTTGCACATCTTTGGCCTGTGGCAGGAAACTGGATCACCCAGAGGAAATCTACGCAGACACAGGGAGATTGTGCAAACTCCATACAGTCGCCTGAGAATGGAATCAAACCCAGGTCCCTGGCGTTATGAGGCAGCAGTGCTAACTACTGATCCACCATGCATGAGACACAGAGGTTCAGGAATGAAATTCCAGCAATTAAGGCTGTGTTAATGTTTGGTCAATGACGTTGTTGAAGTTTATTAATGTCTTTTATTATGGTCAAGAGAAACAGGCAGTGGCCATTAATTGTCCAAGCAGAAACAGGGAACAGCTGTGATACAAGGTGAGATCAGAGAGGAAAGACTGAGCACATCAATAAACTCTCTTCAAAGACAAAAGATGGCTTCTATCTCACCAACTGGCTAGGAATCTAAATAACACTAAGGGCCTTATGAATCTAACAATAAGAGATACCACTTAGCTATGTTTACATTATCGACATTACAAATTCTGATTGCTCCCAAGTTCTGATTCCTCTCACCTAGTGATAATAACAGCATTGCAACTTCCTGACCCACAAGTGTTTTGTTAGCAAATAAAACACAGAATGAAAACATAATCACTTTATTTCATACACACGTGTGATTAAGGTGAAACTGGTAATTGTATTCAAATGCTAAGCTCGACCTTAAACAGGCTGAATCATTGAAGAGCTAGCAAAACCGACACAGTCTAATTACACTTTTTAACCAGAGTGAGTCTACAAGATCACCGTGGTGAAAGGAATCTCATCAGGTGACAATGCAGTACAAGCCAATCACTCAGACAGAAGGACTTTATTGGCCTTTAAACGCTTGACGCAAACCTTGTTGTTTTGTGACCTTCCTTCAGCGCGACTGTTTAATTGGCCAATGTGACGACAGGCACATAGACTGTAGCTTCAGGTGGTAAACAACGGAATAGTCAGCAGCACAGCACAATATACACCTTCAGGGTAGGAATACTGACAGCTGCAGTTCTGGAGATTCCCCCAGGATCTGGTTATTAGACTTCAGTTTGCAAATACTGCTTGTGAAATGAAAACCTTTACTGTACAACAGCAGTGCTGTATGAATACAATACATCATGTCACTTAGCAGGATTTCTACCAGAACAGATATTTTGAAGTCATTTAACACAGCACTGTATTACTGTGAAATAATAAAACCTGACATCAGCGAAATAAGGTACCACATTGAAGAGGCCACATCAGAGACAGAAAGTAAACTCAGAATGACCCAATATCAGGGTCTAGGCCCGAAACGTCAGCCTTCCTGCTCCTATGATGCTGCTTGGCCTGCTGTGCTCATCCAGCTCTACACCTGGTTATATCATATTGAACTGCTGACTAAGCGTATCTGAAATTCAATTCATGGGCTGAGCTGAACTAACTAGGCCCAGGGCAGCTAACACTACAGATACCTTAGTGGGACTTGGGGTTAATGGGAAAGGTAAAGAGTAGAAAAAAGAAAATAGGTTTCTACTCTCCAGTTGTTGTAATCAACACTGTCCACTCATATAGCATCTTTAACAAGGTAACAATAGATCCAAAGAGCTTCCAACCTCATATTCCTAAACGCCAACCCAGAGTGACAAGTTTGCAGCTGTACCCAGCCCATATGCTCTGTAATCTGAAAACGGTCCCCTTACTTGTGCAGTGTATAGTCCACCATCTCCAGTCCTAACACAATTCACTAATATTGATATGTTGTTCACAACGCTGTCACCACTTTCTACATTTCTTCTTAAAGGTTCAAAAGTGCACACTTGTGCATACACGCTAAAAACGACTAAATCAGGTTTGTTTACAGATCAAACATGCAGATGTCAAATGTCAGAGCAAGACGGGAAATCAGCATATCAGTTACAATATGTTAGAATTTGCTCAGAAAATTGGGTGCATACAGCAGGATGATTCATTACACACTGTGAAACAGAGATTAGAATATCACTGCTTGCTTGATTTTCCATTCCTTCTCACCTCCTGGGAATATTTCCAACTGCTGAGTATGATATTAACTATGGGAATTATATGCACAATTTTTGTTGTGGGTTTCTAGTTTGAGAATTAGTAAACCAGTGGGTTTTTTTTTTAGAAAGAAGAGGTTTTGAGGACAGGCTTTAGAGTGAATCAGTTTTGGAAAATGCTTCTGTTTATTGAAAAAATTTTGTGACTGAGCAAGGCAAATAATTGGACCTCCAGGGCTGTCAGAGACTTCTGGAACTTGTCCTTTTTTAAGCTTAAGGGAGACTTTTAGTTTCACTTTTGATTTGAATGGGTCATTCCCATGAATAGGATGTCTGTGTAGACTAGTGTCGTTCAGAAGGGAAGGGTGTTTAGTGAACCAGGTTAGCTTGGAATGAGAGGTTAGTGTTCATCTCAGACAACGAGTGTTGCAATACAACCTCTGAACAGATCATTTCAAGCTGACTACACCAAAGGTCAAGGTGTATGATAGCACCAGGAAGCAACTACCAACAGCTCCAGTTGAAACATTACATACTGAAGTGTTAGATACAGGAATTCTGGTGTAAGCATTATACAAGTGGTGCTTTAGATACTGTACCAGTGGTGTGTTTCAGGTACTAAACAAATGCTGTTTTGTTCTTTTCAAGTTGGCAAGCAGATATTTAAGAGATAGTCTAATCTCCATTTATGATTTAATTTTTAAATAACAATGTTTATAATTTTATAAAATTGAGATAAATTTATTGTAATTCTTACGATATAAATACCATCTCTACAATCAGGAATATATTGAAACGATACTGTACTTAGGACACAGTGAAGAAGATTCCGATTTGTGGACGAGCTAATTTCCTGACAGATAATAACTGCCTGGTGTAAGTTGGCACCAGGACGGTTTTGGCAACTTTTGAAGATTATTTCTGAAGTGACTGCTCTTCGAGGGAAAAGAAAATCACAGAATCAACAAACAGACCTGCACCCACCCCTCCATCCTCCCAGTCCATCTCCTCCTCCAATACACAGCCCCATCCCAGCTCCCCTTGTTACTGCCGCAACTCCCCTGTTAATGCCACCATCTCACCTCCCCCAGTTACTGTCCCCAGCTCCCCCCATCACTGCCCCATTCCAGCTCCCCCCGTTACTGTCCCCAGCTCCCCCCATCACTGCCCCATCCCACCTCCCCCCGTTACTGTCCCCAGCTCCGCCCATCACTGCACCATCCCACCTCCCCCCATTACTGCCCCCAGCTTCCCACCTCCCCCCATTACTGTCCCCAACTCTCCCCATCACTGCCCCATCACAGTTCCCCCCATTATTGCCCCCAGCTTCCCGTTACTGCTCCATCCCACCTCCCCCCGTTACTGCCCCCAGCTTCCCGTTACTGCCCCGTCCCACCTCCCCCTGTTACTGCCCCCAGCTTCCCGTTACTGCCCCATCCCACCTCCCCTCGTTACTGTCCCGAGCTCCCCCCATCACTGCCCCATCCCAGCCCCCCCATTACTGCCCAACCCAGCTCTCCACTGTTACTGCCCAATCCCGCATCCCCCAATTACTATCCCTGGCTCCCCCCAATTACTGTCCTACCCCAGCTCCCCTGTTACTGCCTCTAGACCCCTTGTTACTGCCCTATCCCAGTTCCCCCCGTTACTGCCCCCAGCACCCATCATTACTGCCCATCCCAGCTCTCTCCCGGTACTGCCCCCAGCTCCCCCTGTTACTGCCCCCAGCACCCCCATTACTGCCCATCCCAGCTCTTCCCTGTTACTGCCCCCAGCTCCCCCTGTTACTGCCACCAGCTCCCCCTGTTAATGCTCCCAGCCTGTCCTCTTACTGCCTCCAGCCATCTCAGCTTGCCCTATTGGTGGAGGTGTGAGTGACGGTGGTGGTGGTGGTGGTGGAGGAGGAGGTGAAGTTGGATGAGATGGAGGTGGTAGTGATGGTGCTGAAGTTGTGAAGATGGAGATGGAGGTGGTGGCAGTGATGTTGGTAGCAGTGAAGGTGGTGGAGCTATAGGTGGAAGTGGTGGTGATGGAGATAGAGATGGTGAAGATGGAGTTGGAGTGAAGGTGGTGGAGTTAGTGATGGTGGTGACAGTGAAGGTGTTGATAGTGATGGAGTGAAGGTGGTGGAGGAGGAGGTAGTGATGGTGGTGACAGTGAAGGTGTTGATAGTGATGGAGTGAAGGTGGTGGAGGTGGAGTTAGTAATGGTGATGACAGTGAAGGTGTTGATAGTGATGGAGTGAAGGTGGTGGAGGTGGAGGTAGTGATAGTGACAGTGAAGGTGTTGATAGTGATGGAGTGAAAGTGGTGGAGGTGGAGTTAGTGATGGTGGTGACAGTGAAGGTGTTGATAGTGATGGAGTGAAGGTGGTGGAGATGGTAGTGGAGGTAGTG
>NC_063354.1:5221194-5221351 GCF_021869965.1 Rhincodon typus | reverse complement strand
TTGATAGTGATGGAGTGAAGGTGGTGGAGGAGGAGGTAGTGATGGTGACAGTGAAGGTGTTGATAGTGATGGAGTGAAGGTGGTGGAGGTGGAGGAGGAGGTAGAGATGATGGTGACAGTGAAGGTGTTGATAGTGATGGAGTGAAGGAGGTGGAGG
>NC_063354.1:5192589-5221184 GCF_021869965.1 Rhincodon typus | reverse complement strand
GAGGTAGAGATGGTGGTGACAGTGATGGTGTTGATAGTGATGGAGTGGTGGAGGTGGAGGTAGAGGTAGTGATGGTGACAGTGAAGGTGTTGGTAGTGATGGAGTGAAGGTGGTGGAGGTGGAGGAGGAGGTAGTGATAGTGACAGTGAAGGTGTTGATAGTGATGGAGTGAAAGTGGTGGAGATGGTAGTGGAGGTAGTGATGGTGACAGTGAAGGTGTTGATAGTGATGGAGTGAAGGTGGTGGAGGTGGAGGTAGTGATGGTGACAGTGTAGGTGTTCATAGTGATGGAGTGAAGGTGGTGGAGCTGGTAGTGGAGTTAGTGATGGTGGTGACAGTGAAGGTGTTGATAGTGATGCAGTGAAGGTGGTGGAGGTGGAGGAGGAGGTAGAGATGGTAGTGACAGTGAAGTGTTCGTAGTGATGGAGTGAAGGAGGTGGAGGTGGAGGAGGAGGTAGAGATGGTGGTGACAGTGAAGGTGTTGATAGTGATGGAGTGAAGGTGGTGGAGGTGGAGGAGGAGGTAGTGATGGTGGTGACAGTGAAGGTGTTGATAGTGATGGAGTGAAGGTGGTGGAGATGGTAGTGGAGGTAGTGATGGTGACAGTGAAGGTGTTGATAGTGTTTGAGTGAAAGTGGTGGAGATGGAGGTAGTGATGGTGACAGTGAAGGTGTTGATAGTGATGGAGTGAAGGTGGTGGAGATGGTAGTGGAGGTAGTGATGGTGACAGTGAAGGTGTTGGTAGTGATGGAGTGAAGGTGGTGGAGGTGGAGGAGGAGGTAGTGATGGTGGTGACAGTGAAGGTGTTGATAGTGATGGAGTGAAGGAGGTGGAGGTGGAGGAGGAGGTAGAGATGGTGGTGACAGTGAAGGTGTTGATAGTGATGGAGTGAAGGTGGTGGAGGAGGAGGTAGTGATAGTGACAGCAAAGGTGTTGATAGTGATGGAGTGAAGGTGGTGGAGGTGGAGGAGGAGGTAGAGATGGTGGTGACAGTGATGGTGTTGATAGTGATGGAGTGAAGGAGGTGGAGGTGGAGGCGGAGGCAGAGGTAGAGATGGTGGTGACAGTGAAGGTGTTGATCGTGATGGAGGTGGTGGAGGTGGAGGAGGAGGTAGTGAAGTGCTGCCCTCTTTTTGAAGACTATTACTGTGGGGTTTTGCCATGGGGTATCTGAGTGTGAAAGCAGCTGAATGTAGAGCACAGGGAGTGAGCTGGATCCCACCAGGAGGTCATCATCCCAGCTCTCCAGACTGGAGACGGGCTATCACAGCGAGCAGCATCCCATGAATGGTCTCAATAATGGGAGTGAAACACCCAAATCGACATGAGCAGAGGAACAAAAGGGCGAGGAAACTGGACAAAGCAGCTCACGCTTACTGAATTAGGAGCACGCACTGACTGCAAACTCGACTCAATAATGTCCCACTAACACTCAAATAAACCACCTCCAACAGCTTTGACAGGAAAACTTTCCAGCAAAGAAGCAACTGAATACATTCCAGCAGCTTTGCCAGTGATGGCGTTAATTTTTCATCTCCCATCCTGGAATCAAAGGGTTATTCACATCAACACAGCATCAGCAATATCCTTGTGAAAGCAGTCGGCACTCCATGAGGAGCTGACAGATAAAGCCTGTACTCACATCAGTATCTGGTCCTTTATCTGCTCCAGGGCAGGAGAAGGTAACAAACTCGTGACACCTCTTGTGAACCACAAAACAGCAAACTGAATGAGAGAGAAACAAAAAAAAAGGGAGCAAAGTGTTAAAACTCTTTCACCGACCGATCTCCACGAGCAGGAGAATAAGCAACACGAAAACAATGCCGACCACAGACTCAGAGTGAGGAATGAAGGGCGATGCAATTGGACTTCGCTGAGATGCAGATTCACCCACCAACCAAACTATCGTAACTCAGTCTTAGGCTCAGGGTATTTGGGCGAGAGGGGCCTGTTCCAGGTGGAACTAGATGGCCAACACGAGTCAGTGCTACAGTAAGAGACAGACAGAAGATCGGGATTCTTTGCTGTCCAGTTTTGTCATGGAATTAGTAAGGTGTCTTCCCTCACCATGACCCTGACCTCTCATTCCCTCCTTGCGCCATTAGCAATACCTTGTGCCTTGCACCATCCCCCCTTCTTTCGTCACGTATCTCCTGTCCTTCATCCCACCACAGACCTTTCTTTTAATTGCTTCAAACCAGTTACCTGTCCAACTGCTTCCAGTTCTGATGAAAGGTCATCAGCCTAAACACTGTCTCTCCTGTAGCTTGTTCATCCCCTTTATTATATAATTGCCTCTGTGAAGCACTTTAGGATACTTTATCATTTTAAAGATGCAATATAAATGCACACTGTTGTTTTCCTGTTTCCAGTGACAGCATCTTGTGGCACTTAGAGCTCATTGAAACATAACTACCTCACGAGAAAGCAATTAAAGTGAAATGTTCAGCATGAATTGGAAGCCATTCCTCCTAATGATACAAGGAGCTGGCTAAATTTAATTACTTTAAACATGTCATGTTTCTGTTAGTATTACTCATTCATTATTGAATAAGCTTGCTTGGGCATTAAAGTGGTAAAGTGGGTTTGGTGTTAAGTATCACTCTGCTGCCAATGAAACAAATTAGATTCTGCAGAGGAAGGGTTGGGGAGTTGAGGGTGGGGTTTAGTAAACAACACAGGACCAGAAATTGAAGTAATGTACATTAGTGGCTATACTGTGTGTTTGATATCAGACTAAGTGAAACACAGGGGATAGTGTGAAATACAGAAGGCAAAAATACCTGCAAAAGAATGTGTAAAAGAACTCAAATGAACTTGTAATCCCACAACTTCGGACTGCGAGGGTCATTGAGAGGGCACAGAAGAGAGTTCTCAGAATGGTTGCAGGCCACAGAGTATTCAACTACAAGGTTACGTTGGAGAACTTGGGATTGTTCTCCTTGAAACAGAGGTGGTTGAGGGGAGATTCGTAAGACATGTACAAGATTCTGACAGATTTAGATAAGATTGACAAATGATGGGACAAGGAAATTCACCAAAGATCTTCAGACAACACCTTCCAAACTCATGACCACTTCCACCTGGAAGGACAAGGGGAGCAGATATATGGGGAACACGACCTCCTGCAAGTTCCCCTTCAAGCCACTCACCATCTGGACTTAGAAATATAATCACCGTTCCTTTGCTGTTGCTGGGTCAAAAATCCTGGAATTCCCTCCCTAATGGCATTGTGGGTCAACTCACAGCAGGTGGACTGCAGCGGTTCAAGAAGTCAGCTCATCACCAGCTCCTCAAGGGCAACTAGGGACGGGCAATAAATGCTGGGCCCAGCCAGATACGCCCACATCCCACAAATGAAATTTAAAAAAAAGGTAGAGCCAGAGACTGAAGGTTTTCAGTAAGAGATGCAGTAGAGACATCAGAAACATTTTGTTTTACAAGGCAAGTGGGAATAAAAACATAACAAAAAGGAGCAAGAGTAAGCCATTCAGCCCCTTAAACCTGTTCTATAAGAGCATGGCTGATCTGTCCCAGGCCTCAACCCCTCTTTGGTGCCTGCTCTTCATTACCCTCAACTCCCCAGCATTTCAGAAATCTAAATACTTGGTGATCCAGCCCCTAGAACTCTCGAGGATAGTGCAATGATTGGGACCAGGTGGACCTCAGTGACTACAATGTTCCTGATTGGGGTTGTTAACCTGGGCCAAGCAGGAAAGCCCTGGCTGACCAATATAATCAGGCAGATGAAAAGCAACGAGTAATCCTTCTGACTGCATATGGACCCACAGCATTTTTGGTTATAAGGGGCTTAACCTTCCCAGAGGCACCAGATACTAAAACCTTCCAAGAGTTGACAGAGTTGGTTAAGAAATATTACGACCCCAAACCTCCTCTAATTCTGAGATGCTATCAGTTTTATTTGACTGTTACAGTACCAGAGGAATGTGTGTTCGGATTTTTGACGAGGTTGAGATGGCTGGCAGAGGAATATGATTTTGGGTTAACTCTGAATGAGATGCTAGAGACTGGGATTAATGACATAACCATGTAGAAGCGCCGACCAGCTGAAACCTAACTGGACTTCAAACAAGCACTACAACTGGTGCTGTCATTAGAAAATGCAGCAAGTGGAGCTTGGTAGCTACAGGGCATCCTGATGGAAGTGGACATCCTCACCTGTCTGAATGAGCTTGGAGAACACTTGATTGTAGGAAATCACAGAGCCTCGCGCAGGGCATATCTTGATCAGAGGGACCCTAGGCCAGCCCACAGCAGAACCCCACAGCAAAGCTGAGCCTCAGTCAAGTGGCTAAAAAGTTCTTCAGGATCTGGGCCAGCAAGCCATTGTAGTTGCTGCCGGTATGTGGACTCGAGACAGAAAGAAGTTCTACAAGGCCTGACTTGAGTAAGAAAACTTGTGGGCCAGTACCGAACAGAGTGCACGCCCCCAGAAAGACACCCTTCTTGTGGGTTGGAATAATTAAATTGCTTAACAACATCCATATTGGAACCAATTAAAATTAATGATTGGTTAACTGGTCACCTAGTTCCCATGGAGGTTGACACTAGCTATATCTGTGGTTGCAGAATCTGTCTTTAACAAGATTCGCTCAGGACTCCATCCCTGAAGTTGGCACAAGACCTCAGCCAGACTGAGAACATACACTGGGGAACTGTTGCAGATTAAGGGTACAACTTCACTTCCAGTATCCTATGAGAAGCAGTTGGTGCAATTACCACTGATAGTAGTGAGAGCCTCGGGCCCAGGCCTATTGGGGTGGAATTGATTGAGAAAGATTCACCTGGATTGGCTCAACATTTCTGGATTGGAAAATGGCTGCCTCAGTGAAGTGCTAGTGAAATACCCAGGAGTATTTCAGGAGGGGCTTGGGACCATCAAAGGGGCCAAAGCCACTTTATATGTTGACCAGGAAGCAATTCCGAGATTTTGTGAGGCCCCCGCCCCCACCCCAATGCCATTTGCTTTGCGGGCAAAAGTAGAGGTGGAAATCAGGAGACTGGAGAGCGAAGGAATCATCAAACCAGTGCAGTTTGCAGACTGGGCAGCACCAGTCTTACCGATTGTGAACCCTGACTGTTCAGTTCACTTTTGTGGGGATTTTAAGCAAATGGTAAACTGCTTCTCGCAGTTGGATAAATACCTAATCCCTCACAGAGAGGACTTGTACGAAACATTGGCAGGGGGTTATCCTTTCTGAATCAGGACATGAGCCGCACCTGCCTGCAATTGTGACTGGATGAGGTGTCCTAGAAATACGCCACAATTAATACCCATAAGGGTTTATATCAATACACAAGACTTCCATTTGGGGTATCATCAGCCTGTGCCCCTTTCCAGTGGACCATGGAAATGGTGCCATATCGACTCAGTACCATGGATCCTAATTGGGCTCCAACTTTTACATCCTTGCCATGCCACATGTGCAGCCTCACAGTAGGAATAGTCTGATCTTGGAGAATTCCACAGCAGCATTTGCCTCAACGCCTGGGTAGTTTAATGCATCCGACACTCAGCGACGGAACTGGACTACCATGAACAAACATTTGTCTTCTTATGGCACTATTTATGTTATAAAAACTCCTGAGGCACTGCAGACCAGTATAATAATATTCTTGTTACAGCCAACATCCACTGGCTCACCCCCATCTATTCCAGTGCAAACTAACAGCCCTCATGCCCATTACCCAGAACATCCACTGGAAAGTGCAAGTGGTTTTCAGACTGGACGAGTTCCATGCTTTCCATTCACCTGAGGCTTTTCAATTAACAGAAAACAAAGTTAATCTGATCATACTTAGACACACTACCTTGATAGGCCATCCCTTGGAACAAATCAATGTTAATCTCCCTGGGAAGAAAGAATTTTATTTTTCCACACAGTCACCAAAGGTGTAATACCCGAGGCAGTGTAACTAATTCCCAGGAAGAGTTACAAACAAATAATACAAGCTGGAAATTCTGGTCAGCACCCTCTGTCCTCAACCTCTGTCAACACCAGGTCTTACTAATTGGATCTCACATCTAAATCCGAGATGGAAAATAAGATTAGGAAGCTTTATGACACAAATTACTGCATTTGAAAGCGAGAAGCTGAGAAATTATCCTCCTCATTTGTTTTTAAGCGCCCAGCTAATCCAATTGCGGTTCTGTATCAAAGGGGTTCTTGGTGAAGTGCTGACACTCTATGTTGAAGCAACACATTGTGAAAAGCCACACTGGAATCCCTTTGCATCTGGGAGCACCCTACATTTCTACCCGGAATCAAAGAATCCCTACAGTGCAGAAAGAAGCCATTCAGTCCAACAAGTCTGTACCCACCCATACCAGGATCCCACCCAGACTAGGACCCACACTCTATCCCCACAACACCACATTAACCATGGCCAACCCACCTAACTTGCACCTCCCTGGACACTACAGAGCACCTCTGACAGTCGCTGCGCTGAGGAGCTGAGAATTACAAGTGTGATAGTGGGAAGTGCTGCCTAGTTAAGTATGTGATGCTTTTGTTAATCCAGGAGTTTGGATGTACTGGAGCAGAATACATAGGAGCTCTGAAGTGAATGAGCTAAGGTAATCAAGTGAGCAAGATAACAGTTATTGAGCTGTGAGGAAAGGCCTTCTTTATCTCAAATGACTGCCCTTTATCTTTTGTTGTGAGCGTTGAACACGATCTGGAAATTGTCTCACCAGCTCTGAGTCTGATTTGTCTGACTCCCTAACAATTTCCCCCTCACACTCCACCATCAGGTCCACCATCCCCAACCAACTAGAGAAAGGACTTGGCCCCTCCCTTGTGCTGTTCTCCAGTTGGATATCTGGAAGAGGTCTCCTGCGTCTTTCTGTAACTGGTTGCTTCTGGGTAAGAAAGACTAACTTTGAATAGAATCATAGAATCCAGTCAGTGGAGAAAGAGGCCATTTGGCCCATTGAGTCTGCACCAATCCTCCAAAGAGCATCTCACTCAAACCTAACCTCTGACTCTAATCTCCAAAACCCTGCATTCCCCATGGCTAATCCACTTAAACTGAACACTACGGGACAATTTACCATGGCTAATCCACCTAACCTGAACAGGTTTGGACTGTGGGAGGAAACCAGAGTATCCAGAGGAAGCACAAGCAGACATGGGGAGAATGTGCACACGCCACACAGACAGACAGTGTGGAATCAAACTCAGGTCCCTGGCGCTGTGAGGCAGCAGTGCCACCTTGCTGAACCATGCCATTACAGAGATGTTATGACACACCTCTGGAGCAGGTGGGACTTGAACCTGGTAGGGACACCACAATGGGCGGGATGATATTCTCCAGTCTCTGAACTATGTGCTGCCCTGTGTCTGCATCTCCTGAACTTTCACCGTCCTGAATGATATTTGCAATACCAGTCATTCTAAAGAGACTTGCGTCATTCCACCCCCACAATTTCCTCCAAATACAAGCGGCTAAAATAAGCTCATTGCAATTACTTAAATATACTCGAGAGGATTCTGAAAATAGTAAAGAGCTTTTATTTTGTGAAATAACATTGAGAGTTTTTAACCAGCCAATTACACTAGGTTCCTCTCATCCTCTGTCATCACTCTTCATCCTCATGGTGTGGTGCTTAAATCCAAAATGATACTGGCACTAAAAGGGTTAACTACAAGAGCACATTACACAGAGTAGACCTGCATTCACTAAAGGGAGATAGTAGGAGGGGAGATAGAAGGAGGGTCCAGGCCCGAAACATCAGCCTTCCTGCTCCTCTGATGCTGCTTGGCCTGCTGTGTTCATCCAGCTCTACACCTTGTTATCTCTTCACTAAAGGGAAGTGGTTCGCAAGCTTTTTCACTTGTGGACCATACAGGCAAGGGCAGACCTTCCAGAGTGTCAACAGATCCCATACCTCCCACTTTCACTTGCCAGCCCAAACAATCTCACCAGAATGGATGGGAAGAGTGGAACTGCCTTTAGTGAGACACAACAGTGTGGTGCTAAAATTATATCAGAGATAGTAGGAACTGCAGATGCTGGAGAATCTGAGACAACAAGGTGCAGGGCTGGATGAACACAGCAGGCCAAGCAGCATCGTAGGAGCAGGAAGGCTGATGTTTCGGGCCTAGACTCTTCCTGCTCCTATGATGCTGCTTGGCCTGTTGTGTTCATCCAGCTCTGCACCTTGTTGTCACAGTGTGGTGCTGTCTGGTTATTAGAGTTTCTGGGGAAAGCTTCTGTCTGATGTCGAGCTTATTGTTCAGCCAATTCCTCCTCTTTGTTTCCTACAAACATCCGAAATCTGTCCCCTCTGGTTGTATTTTGTAATAATAACACAAATCTTGCTATGAGCAAAAAACCACATCCTAGTAACTCACACTTTACATGATTCATTTTACACATGCAGGAACCATAGAGGATTTAATTGTGTGACATCCCATGTGCAATGGGGATAAAAGTTCTAGAACGTTCCATCATATGCCCTCACCCAGGGTGTTACACTTCAGTGACCTGTATTTTCGAGCAGCGTGTGGACCACATGCAGGAGCCTCACAATGATCTCTGAGAATGAGAACCATTGATTTAATGGAGGCCTTTAAGATGGTTGAAGAATGTGATTGGGTAAAGAGAGAGAAAAATGATTTCCTCATGAGGGAGAATCCAGGCCATTCAGTGGTGATGTCAGGAAACATTACTTCACTTAAAGGATAAAAGAAACTGAGCATTTTCTCTCAGTCAAAATCAAATGAGGGATTAACTTACTACTGTTGCTTAACAAAAAAAGTAAGGGGTGGAGAGAATGAACATTCAGATCAGCCATGACCAAACATACTTGAGGGGCTGAACAGCCCCATCCTTTTCCTGTTGCCTGTTTTCTAGTTAGGTATATTTCTAATCAACCTTTATAACACACCTCTGGAGCAGGTGGGGCTTGAAGCCAGGCCTCCTGGCCCAAAGGTAGAGACACTATCATCTCACTCCAAGATCACAAACTCCACTGTTCTCGAATTCAATGCTTTCCCTAAGAATCGTCATCTGCTTCAAGAACTGATACCCCTCTTTATAAAGATGATCTTCTATTGCCTAATCACCACTGCCCAGTTTATCCAGCATTTGGTTCAAATTCCACATGCCACAGAGTTGTGTAATAACATCCCCCTCGTTAACCCACTGTTGTCCAGTAGACCCAGCCCAGGATAGTGGCCTTACATTACATGCATTCTAAAAACAGGATGCAGTACTGAGTAGCACATGACAGATGTTGCCAGTTGGACTAGAGCAGGGCATGATCTGCATTTAAATTTTTAAAATTCATTCACAGGATGTGGGCATCATTGGCTGCACCAGCATTTATTGTCTTAGGGAAAATCCTGAGTGTAATCCACGTAATGTTTCCTTTCCCTCTCCGAAATGAAAAATTAGCTCAGCCCAAGTGAATTGCAATCTTGCATTAGACATTCAAACAGTTCAACATTTGAGTTTGACTGAAAAAGATTGAAGTTTTCTGTCTTCCATCCCTCAGGACAATTCATAAGAATATCAAGAAAGGGGAAACCAGCATTTGTATTGTATACTGGTTTTCTTTTTTTCTGGTATTCTTGCAAATTGTCCTGATGAGTGCAGGATGAAAAGCTTCCAGGGCTCTCCCAGGGGCAATGCTCCAAAAGTTTGTGATTTCAAATATACCTGTTGGACTATAACCTGGTGTCGTGTGACTTCTGACTTTGCCCAGTAACATAAACAGGTGCTGAACCCAAAGAACACGATAGTTGGCTCTGGTCTCTCGTTCCAGTCTGTCAGGCACAGATATGATGAAGCCTGTCACTACGTTGTTCAGTATCATGAGCATTGGAATATTACTGAAGACAGCAGACTTCCAGCCATATCATTAACCTGCCTGTTCTATCTAGTAAATGGGTGATATACAATTACATCAAGTCTATGGGAACAAAACAGAACGATGCTGAAATATTTCCTCCCATGAACCTCCTCCCACTCTACATATTTCATCCCATCAACATACTCTGTCTCCTAGCTCCCTTGTGTCTTTACCAGGCTTACCTTCAATGCATCTCTGCTCTTTTTTCTCAACCACTCCACGTTACGATTTGTTATATATTCTCACCACTGCCTGGGTAAAGAAGTTTATTTTAAACTTCCCATTTGGACTCCTAGTGACTGTCGAATATTCGTGATCTCTTTTCAAATGTTTTGCAAGTAATGTTATAGCTGCAAAGCTTTACTGATGTATACCCAGACAGAAAAAATTACAAAGAGAAACTTGCTCTCTCGACAACACACATGATCACAGGAGGTTGGAAATACTTAGGGGTTAGGCAGTGTGTGTGTGAACAAACAGACAGACGGAAAGACACGCACACGCACACGCGCACACACACACACACAGACAAGAGAGGGATGAAGGCACAGTGACTAAACTTGTCAGAATGTTAGCAATTCTAGAAATTTTCATTCGACTGCCCCTGGATGTAGACAGGTTTTTTTGAGGCTATGATACACTTGATCAATAAAGCACCGACGCATCATCTTAGTCATTTTGCTTATTTTCAGTTGGTTGACTGACAGCCAGAGTTTCAGGCTCCTGGCTTGTGTAACTATCTGAATCTCTCTGAAGTCTCTGTAGTCACAATAAACACAGCAGAGACACAGATCATCTGCAATTTCATCATTTCTTTTTCATTTATTTCAGCAACCCTGTGCAGTTACCTCATGCACAAGGTCAGCAGATAAATAGGAAGAACATGACAGACAACCATACATTAAACTGAAAATATTACACATTTCTCTCCCATATAAAGGCCAAATCAGGGAACACAAGAACTTTCAAGCTGAGCTGGAACCTCATGAAACAATGGCACATTTTCAAATGATTTTATTACAACAACTATAGCTTTAGGACTGTGGAAGTGTGGAACATTAGAGCTCCTACAAAATCATGCTCTCATTGTTAACAAGGGCCCTGTGTTGTACCAACCCACAACACCACAAAATTCAAATTTTCTGCCTACTGCCAAACTGCTTCCCACAGGCATTGGCCGGAACGTAGTTCAGAAATGTTCCAATCATGGTCGAGTTCCCAATTCTGGAAAAAAATGTAAATGCAATGCAACATGTATGGCACAGTTTCACTAAAGGAGCCTCCTCCTATTTTATACTGTATTGTTGGTAATGAGGTTGAAGAAGCTGGAGACACAAGATCCCACAGTACGATTGGGCAATAAACAGGAGCGGACTCTCCAGTGCACTGACCAACACCTAAAAAGAACTTTCCAAGCAGAAAAATAAGTCACTTGTTTCATTTCTATTTGTGGCCGCTTGCTGGGTGCAAATTGCTCACTGTGGTACCTACATAATTTAGTTGAATACGCTTCAAAAGTATTTCTTTGGGTGTAAAATTGGAGCGTCCTGAGGCCATGAATGGCAGTATATAAATTGAAATCTAACAGGGACCCTGTGGAGCCAGAAGGTCCAGTTTCAAATGCCACCTGCTCTAGAGGTGTGTCCCAACTGGTTAATTAAATAACAATAAATGCAAATCTATCTTCCCCATTCAGTTGCGATGTTAAGGAACTTGAGGACAATATTTGTGCTGAAGAGAGAGGATAATCTCATAGGGTTAAGGGTTGAATCGATTTACTTGCAGCTTAGAACAATCGGGGTACCTGTACATCGCCGAGTAGGTTATATAGGCCACCAACATACGGGGAAAGTTACAGAGGACACAATTTGCAAGGTAAGTTGAGTGTGGTTGAAAAGTATAAAGTAGTTACAATGAGGAAATTTGATTATTATCTCAGTCTATATTAGGATTATGAGAAGGGCAAGGAAAATGAAGAGTTTGCAAAGTGCACTCAGGAATATTTTCTTTACCGTTATGTTTCCAGGCCAAAGAGAAAGGAGGCATTGGTTGATCTGGTTGTGGAGATAGAGAGTGGTTAAGTGAAGTCAATCAAGAGGAACATTTAACTAACAGTGATCATAGCATCAGAAGCTTTAGGTTGGCTGTGGTAAAAATAAAGGAGCAAATTGAAGCAAGAAGTATTGTACTGAAGGAGGGTTAGTTCCCATGCTGAGGTGGGAACAAATCTGGGATGGGTAAATTAGAATCAAAGACCGACAGGAAAAGTCTAATTGAGCAATGGGCTTTGAGAGAGGAGGTGCTTCAGGTACACTCAGGGTATATTCCCAGCAGGGAAAGGAAGGGCAACTGAAAGTAGAGGTCACTAGATGATGAAAGGGAGAGAAAGACGAAGCAGGAAAAAGAGTAACGATGGAAAAAAAAAATTGCAGGTTGATAATACAAACGAGAACCAGGCCGACGATAGAAAGAGACAACAAGGTGCAGAGCTGGATGAACAGAAAATTTCTGATGAAGGGTCTAGGCCCGAAACGTCAGCCTTACTGCTCCTATGATGCTGCTTGGCCTGCTGTGTTCATCCAGCTCTGCATCTTGTTGTCTCAGATTTTCCAGCATCTGCAGTTCCTACTATCTCGACTATAGAAAGAGTTCAGTTGGGGTTTGAAAAACTAGGAGGCATTGCATTTTGGTAAAACAAACAAGAGCAGGACTTATACATGAATGGTAGGGCACTGGGTAGTGCTGTAGACCAGAGAGACCTTGGGGTTCAGGTACCTAACTCTTAGAAATTTGCGTCGCAGGTAGACAGGGCGATTAAGAAGGTGTTTAGCATGCTTGCCTTCATTGCTCAGGCCTTTGAATACAGGAGTTGGGGCATCATGTTGAGGTTGTACAGGACGTTGGTGCGGCCTCTTCTGGGAGTACTGTGTGCAGTTCTGCTCACCCTGCTACAGGAAGGATATTATAAAACTGGAGAGGGTTCAGAAAAGATTTACCAGGATGTTGACGGGAATGGAGAGTTTGAGTTACAAGGAGAGGCTGGATAGGCTGGGACCTTTTTCACTGGAGTGTAGGAGGTTGAGGGATGACTTTTATAAAGGTTTATAAAATCATAAGGGGCATAGATAAAGTGAATAGCAAGGATCTTTTCCGGGGGTGGGGGGGGGGGGGGGGAGTTCAAAACTAAGGAGAAGATTTAAGCTGAGAGGAAAAAGTTTTCAAAAAGAAATGAGGGGCAACATTTTAATACAGAGAGTGGTTCGTGTGTGGAAGGAACTGCCAGACAAAATGGTGGATGCAGGTACAATTACAACATTTAAAAGACATTTAGAAAGTATATGAATGGGAAAGGTTTGGAGGGATATGGGCCAAGCGCAGGTCGGTGGGATGAGTTTAGTTTGGGAACATGGTTGGCATGGACTGGTTGGACCGAAGGGTCTGTTTCCATGCTGCATGACTGTATGACCTTAAAAGGCAAAAAGGAGCATATAAGCAACTAACATGAAAAGGTATGTGAATAATTGCCTATAGTATACAGACGAGGTTGATTAAAAACCACAAATACATAGCAGCAGAGGACATTGACATCAAATAAATAATTAGAAGTACCTTGGTGTGGGAAAACATTTAGAAATTATAATCTGGGGCTTTAAAAAAAGTCATTGTAACAGTTCGAATTAATGATGAAAGTCCAGTTTGGATTCGTTACAGGCAAAATCTGCTTATCTAGTTCGACAGTGCAGTTGACATGATTTTTATAACCAATATTTAAAAGCCCTTTAAGTGTCACATAATTGGTTCATCAGAAAAATTAAAGCTCATGCAGTAAAACAGAGAGAAGCCACAAAGATAGCTGAGGAACAGGAAACAGAGATTGACAACCCACTGCCTGGACTTGTCAACGGTTCCTTTAATCAGGGCTAGGACCCCGAGGAGGCCCTCTCACATGCCTGATGCCCCCCCGCCTGCCCCCAGCACTGGGTGTCCAAAGATCAAGAGAATGGGGCCAAAGTGCAACCAACAGAACAATAACAAACTTTTAAATGTACATTTGAAAAATGTGCGTGTGTATAAATTAGTCTTGTAAGTATTTTGAATCATTTTGTGGTACATTTCCAGCACAGGTGGGTCTGGAACCTGGGCATTCTAGCCCAGAGGTAAGGACACTACCACTGTGTTACACCAGGGGCTGTGCTACAATAACTAAAGGGGAGGGGGGAAAAGAGGAATGGAGCCAAATTGAAATGGAGCGGGAGAGATAATTACCGGACTCCAATCCTATAAACCCAACTCTGGGATATTTTTAAATGAACCTATTACAAGATGTTTTCACACACAGACAGCAGTCCAACAATCATCATGTGCTCTCAATTATCTCTGGTGGCCATTTCTGTCACCTCCAGTGGGATGCCACCACAGGCTGTCAAGCCCGTTAAGAATCTTATATGTTTCAATGAGATCACCTCTCATTCTTAAAACTCCTGTCAGTAGAGTCCCAACCTGTTTAACCTTTGCTCCTAAGGCAATCCCTCCACACTAGGGATCATCTTACTGAACCTTTTCTGAACTGCCTCCAATGAAATGATACCTTTCCTTAAATAAGGGAACCAAAACTGCTCAGCGTACTCCAGATGTGGTCTCACCACCACCTTATACAGTTGCAGTAACACTTCCCTGTTCTTACAAAGGCATATTAAGTCTTGGACTTTATAAATAGAGACATAGTGTACACTCTCAAGGAAGTCCCTGTGAAATTTATGAAGCACTGAGTCTACCTCAACTGCCACATTCTACCAAATCATAGCACAGCATTTTAGAAAGAGTGTGAAGGCTTCAGAGTGGTTCGAGAAAATAATGACAGAAATGGTTCCATACTGCAACTAAGGCCTTCCCTGCTTTTTGTACTCCATTTTGTCACACTCTCTGTACTTGAAGAATGAATTTAAAAAGGTTAGATTAGCGAAGCCAGGTTTATTCACTTTAGGAGAAAGTGCTGAGGAGATTTAGTAGATGCTTTCGGAAGCACGAGGGATTTATTCCGAGCAGATAGGAAGGAAACTGTTCCCAGGGGCAGGGGGAGGAGAATTGGAGGACATTGATTTAAGGCAATTGCTAAAAAAAAACCCACGTGATGTGTGAAAGTAACATTTTTTAAAAGCAAGCGAGTGGTTAGGATTTGGAATGCACCATGTGGTGGAGGAAGGTTCAACTGAGGCTTTCAATAGAAAATTGGATAACAATCTGAAAGGAAAAATTTGCAGAAAACAGGGAAAAGATGTAGCAGCGGGACTAGTGCGATCAGAGCTCACAAACATTTGGCTTAAAGAAATGTCACACCTTCAGATTCCTCCTACCATCCTCCAATGATATGCCCTAGTGGGTGAAAACACAGAAAAGCTCAAAAATTCTTTTTAATTACAACATTACGCATTTCAGCAGAGGCCCAGTCTAAGTGGTTAAAATCAGATTCATTCACTCAAATTGTTTAAATGATGAATGAATCAATCTCTGAATTTCATATCAATTCTAGGAAATGTTGAAACTGAACTGGAATTTAATTTGAAAAGCAGCAGAGATGGTATAATGAAGCTTTGAATGATTCTCCTTTGCCAGGGCAGAAAGCTGGCAGCGTTAGCACAGAACAGGCTGTTACACAGACCAAATACCTCCTTACTGGGGCTGCAGCTAGTACAATAGCCCTGCTGTAAATCTGAATCGGAAGATAATGGAAACTGCTAAATACATTTCCCAAAACCCAGGGAAAACTACCCCAGAATCGTACGTAATAAAAACTGAGCTGGATTTATTCAGTAATTGTAGGCAGCTTAATTAAAAAAAAGCGTTGAATAAGTTTGAAAGAAGGTAGCCCACGTTCTCCCATTGGTGTTTTATATCTGCAGATATTTCCACTGAGTCATGACTAAGAAATGTGGAAGCTAAAATGCGCACAGTAAGCTCCCAGTACAGTCCAAATGATAGGGGAGGCATAAGGGAGGTGATGGCCTAGTGGTATTATTGCTGGACTGTTAATTCAGACACGCAGATAACATTCTGGGGACTTGGTTCGAATCCTGCCACAGCAGATGGTAGAATTTGAATTCAATAAATATCTGGAATTCAGAATTTAATGATGACCATGAATCCATTGTCAATTAGTCAGGGAAAATCCCATCTGGTTCACTAATGTCCTTTAGGGAAGGAAACTGCCATCCTGACCTGGTCTGGCCTACATGTGACTCTGGACCCACAGTGATGTGATTGACTCTTAACTGCCCTCTGGGCAATTAGGGATGGGCAATAAATGCTACCTAGCCAGCAATGCCCTCATCCCATGAATGAATAAAGGAAAAAAAAAGAAGTTGCTTTAGTGATGTCAGTTGCAAGATTTATTTTGATCAGACAGACAGGGAGGATGGCCTTGTTTTTCTGGACAGTAATGGCCGAGGACGTTTGAACATTCAACTGAGGGGGCAGACCACATCTCAATTAAACATTTCATTTGAAAGAAGGCACTGCCAGCTGTGAGACATTGCACTGGAATCTCTCATTCCCTCTATGCCAGCACCCTACTCGCTCATGGCCTGCACCTTGATGTTCCCCACTCGCATTCCAGTGAGAGAGTGAGGAGCAAAGATGAAGAATGCTCCTTCTGAGTGTACAGCTGCTGAGGCATTTAGCAATCTTCACTGGCAACCGCTCAACTAATCACCTCATTATCTCCATTCTCATGCTATAATTAGAAATGAATAATTCAGCCACGGTAATGAACTCCTGATTTCTCCACACATCGCATCAGGGAGAAACCTGGGGCTTTGAGGCTGGAGAAAATAACTGTTGCAGTATTTGTGGCTGGGCTGGTTGCAATTTTCCGCTGTTCGTAAAATGGACTTGCATTGACATAGCACCATTTATAACCACTAGGTGACCCAAAGCCCAATGCGACACTTTGAAGTGCTGTCATTGTTGCAGGGGACACAGTAGTGATTCTGAACACAGCAAGAACCTACAGCAACACTGAGTGAAACAGATTAGCTGGTTATTTTGTGAGTTAGTTGATGGATAAATATTGTCAGGGACATGGGAAGAAACCCCCTGGTGTGAAGTTATACCACGGGCTCTTTTACATTCAGCTATGAGATTTAACAAACTCTTCAGTACCGCACAGGGATCGTCGGCCTGGATTCTGCGCTCCCACAGTGGGGTTACAGAGAGCATTCTGACTTCAAGGTAACTCATGATTTTTATGAGAAATCACAGTTCTGAGCCCACCTCAGTGAGAGCTCAGAGTCCTGTAAGGGAGGCAGGAGGCTCCCATGCTGGGCTTGCCACCCTCACAGGCTGTGACCAGCAAGAGTCACTGGTGAGTAACCAGGAGCAGGATGATTTCTTGGAAGTGTCACTGGCTCATCTGGGGAGTTTCCTCACTGCTGGTTCAGTCTGTTTTGCTCCTGACACGGTCTTGCTGGCAGACAGTCATGCAGCCAGATAATTCCTGATTGTATTTCAGGATCAATGAGATCAGAGCAAACCTTGTTCCACCATCAACCACCAGGCCACTTACCTCCTGGGATTCATTACCACATCACACTGTGTAGCCACAAACCACTCAGTCCCTTTAGTAAAGAATGTTAAAGGGAATGCAGCTGCTTTATTATCCTGGTCATTGTAACCAACATCTTGCAATCTTAATTGAAGTTATTTTTAAAGGAGAGCCAGCTTTGACTATAAGATGAGGGAGTAGAACTAGGCCATTCAGGCCATCAGGTCTCCTGTGCCAATGAATGAGATCATGGCTGATCTGATAATCCTCAACTTCACTTTTCCCCATAAACCCTCACTTCCTGTCCTGATTAAAAGACTTGGTCTGTGTGTGCACAAGTGAAATGGAATTTCAGGAGGCTCCCAGGAAGTGAGGTGAGGTTTGTTTGAATGGGGAAAAAGGGATTGTCCCAGTTGAGATTTCTCATTCATCTTTTTAAAGTAAAACCAGAGCAGGGCCAAACTGCTTACTGAATGTTCCAATGAAACATAGGAACAGGAGTGGGCCATTCAGCCCCTTGACCGTGTTTCAATGATCGAGGCTGATCTGCAGCCTGACTTCATATTCCTGCTTTTGGCCCATATCCCTCAGTACCTTTTGCTTTACAAAAATTATCCATCTCAGGCTTAAAATTAAGAACTGATCCTGCATCGATTGCCATTTGTGGATGAGAGTTCCAAACTTCTTTTACCCTCTGTGTGTAGAAGTGCTTCCTAACATCCCTCCTGAACAGTCTGGCCCTAATTCTGAGACCATGCCCCTTGTTCTAGAATCCCCAACCAGTGGAAATTGTTTATCTTTATCTAACCTGTCTTCTTGTGTTAATACCTTGAAGACTTCAAACAGATCACCACTTAAGCTTCTGAATTCTACAGAAAACAGGCCCATGAAATCCAGATATCATTCTTGTAAACCTGTGTTGTATTCCCACCAAGGCCAGTTTATCCTTCCTAAGGTGTAGTGCCCAGATATAATTCTACCACACCTTCAGGTTGCACATTTCTGATCATAATGGACATAACTTGCAGGGAAATGCTGGTAATGTCAGTGGACCATTATTCAAAGGCTGCAGGCTGATGTTCTGGAGTCACAGGTTCAAATCCCACCACTGGGGCCGGTGGAATTCAAATCCAAAAAAAAACTAAATCTCAATCACAATAACCACGGACTGCCATAAAAACCCATCTCGTTCACTAAATATCCTTTGAGGAGATAAATGTGCCATCTTTACTGTTTTGAGCAAATATCAAAATTCTCAGCTGGATAAAGGGCACCATAGAAGGAGCAAGGGGATACAGGGAAGCTGAGAGGGTCTTGGAGGAAATTCCATCATTAGGATCTGGATGTCATTTGGGAAATGTCCTGGAGGAGACTCCAGAACACGGGGAGAATGGGAGAAGCACAGACAAGGGAACGTAGGGGCGGGGATGGGAGAGGGGTGTCTGTAGAAGAGAAGAAGGTACGCAGACAAAGAGAGAGGATGAGGCAGAGAGAGAAAATAAACAGGTGATGAGGCAGGGGGACAGTGAGATGCAGAGAGAGAGAGAGAGAGACTGAGGGTTTAAGAGGGTAGGGAGGGACAATGAGGCAAAGGGATATAGAGAAAAAGGGAGGACGAGGCAGGGAGAGAGAGACACACACACACACACACACACACACACACACACACACAGTGTGTGGGGCACAAAGATGCAAGATAGAATGCAGAGAATAAGAGGCAGAAGGGAAGGCGGGGAGAGAGTGGAGGCAGAACAGAAATAGTGTACAGGGAGAAGGTAAGAGTTATACGTTATAATATGGATTTGGAGAGCCAGTACAGGCATGCTGGGACAAATGGCCTCCTTCTGTACCTTATTAGTACTGCGACTGAGAGAAACAGAAGGTCTGTGGAGGTCGGGGTGGGGGGGGGGGGGGGGGGGGGGGGGGAGGGGAAGAGAGAGAGAGAAAGAGAGCGACTGAGTGAGAGAGGGATGGGGATGCAAAGCAAACTATTATTTGATGCCTCCAATTCCAGTTAAAACAGACTCAGTGCACACTTTCCTACAGAATTTGCCATCTACCCACTTGTAATCACCAACAGGATGATGCAGCTCAGCATCTTTTCTGCGAGGTAACGAACCAGTAATGTGGTCTGGCATTCCCTGTGCTCATTAGATACTCAATACTCCATGGTGAAAGAGCCAGGCAGAGATCTTTGGCTCTAAAATGCTGGTGTCTGTCACACTGTGCATTGCTGTAAAACCCGCACGGCTTAAGGATCAGTGCCACTGCAGCACAAGTGGGGATCGGAGTGACGACAAACCTTGCAATCCCCAATGTGATACAGAGGTGTAGTGACAGAGAGTGAGAGGGGTGGGGGGGCTGGATGTCTGCTTGAGCACACCCACTCCTGGAACAGTCTCCCTCCCTGGGAACCACTGACCTTTCGTCTCTCGGTCTGGCTGGTTATACCGTGTCAGCTTAAATCAACATAAAAAGGGGTCAGCAGACAGGCAGGCATTGAATTTAAAGAGCGAGTAGGCTGGGTGATATGACTGGCTGTTTGGTCTCTGTATTCCAGGTCTGGGTGAACTCAATCCTGCTCAAAAAGCTGCAAGTGCTGCAGATTTCTGAGAGATTTCAGAAGGATTTAACCCCTTAATTAAATTGCTGCTTTTTAACTAGCCCAGTACCTCATTATTGGCTATGTAATATGCACAATGTGAAAAGCAGATGGTGAAACAGTTTGCGATAACAAGGTGTGGAGCTGGATGAACACAGCACGCCAAGCAGCATCAGAGGAGCAGGAAGGCTGACATTTCGAGCCTAGACCCTTCTTCAGAAACAGTCTGGTTGGGTCCTACTACACCAGAAATGGAGATACTAAAAAGACAGATGTGACAGAACAGATTGTCTAGATTTAACTTCCATCGTTTCTCGTTCCAATACAATCGTCAGCTCATTGAAAGGTCTCCAAAACATGTCACTGTGTAACTTTTAATTGGAGAGGCCAATAGGCAGCCATTTTGCAAACAACAGGATTCCACCCAAAGCAAAACGTTACAAGGTTGATCTGTTTTGTTTTAGTAAAAAGGGAAGTGCTAGAGGTCTGAAATGAAAACAAAATGCTGGAAAAATCTCAGCATGTCTGGCACTATCTGGGGAGTGAGAAATGGAGTTACTACTTCAGGTTTGTGACCTTTCAGAGCTGGAAAAAATAATAGGGTTCAGCAAAGGAAGAAAGAATGAAAGGGAAGTTCTCTGATAGAATAGAGGGCAGAAAAGAGTAAATAACAAAAGTTATTTCCAAAAGGTACCACACATTCAGCTACTTAATAAGATGCGAGCCTGTAGTTTTAGGGGTAGTAGACATAGGTAGAAGATTATTAACAAATAGAAAACAGGGAGCGGAGTTAAAGGAGGGCATTTTCAGGATGGAAACCTGTAACAAACAGAGTGCCACACAGGTCAGTGCAGGGGCCACAATTACTTACAATATATAAATGAACGACTTTGAGGAAAGTGAATGGACCATAACCAAGTTTGCAGATGACACAAAAATAGGTGGGACAGCAAGAGGTGAAGATGAGACACAGTCTACTCAGTGATTATAGACAGGTTTAAGTGAGTGGGCAAAATCTTGGTAGAGTTATACAGCATGGAAACAGACTCTTTGCTCCAAACACTCCACACTGACCATGTTCCCAAATGAAACAAGTCCCACCTGCCTGCATTTGGCCCATATCCCTCCAAACCTTTCCCATTCACAGACTTGTCCAAATGTCTTTTAAATGTTGCAACTGTACCTGCATCCACCACTTTGTCTGGCAGTTCATTCCACACACGAATCACTGTGTGTGTGTGTAAAGGATATCCTTTTTAAATGTTTCTCCTCTCATCTTAAAAATATGCCCCCTAGTTTTGAACTCCCCCACCCTAGGGAAAAGACCTTTGCTATTCACCTTATCTATGCCCCTCATGATTTTATAAAAATCAATAAGGTCACCTCCTCAACCTCCTATGTTCCAGTGAAAGAAGTTCCAGCCTATCCAACCTCTCCTTAGAGCTCAAACCCTCTAATCCTGGCAACATCCTGGTAAATCTTTTCTGAATCCTCTCCAGTTTAATAATATCCATGCTACAACAAGGCAACTAGAGCCATATACAGTAATCCAGGTGAGGCCTCACCAACGTCCTGTACAACCTCAACATGATGGCCCAACTCCGATACTCAGAGGGGTAAGCAATGAAGGCAAGCGTCCTAAAATCTTAACTACCCTGTCTACGTGTGACACAAATTTCGAAGATTTATGTACCCGAATTGCTAGGTCTCTCTGTTCTACAACAATACCCAGATCCCTACCATTAATTGTATAAGTCATGCCCTTGTTTATTTTACCAAAATGCAATACCTCGCATTTATCCAAACTAAACTCCATCTGCCACTCCTCAGCCCATCGACCCAGCTGATCAAGATCCCTTTGCACTCTGAGATAACTTTCTTCACTGCCCACTATCCCATCAATTTTGGTATCATATTACAAACATACTGACCATGTTTCCTATATTCTCATCCAAATGTACTCTGGGTGGGGGATTTCAACGTCCACCACGAAGAGTGGCTCAGCAGGAGTACTACTGATTGTCTGCCTTGTATGTGCTTAAATACCCAGACTCCAGAACCTTCTGTGGTTACGAATTCCACAGATTTGTTACCCTCTAAAGAGAAAAAACATCATCCTTCTCTCTGTCCTAAGTGCGTATACACTCAACCTCAGATTTTTCACTCTGGTCCTTGACTCTTCCCACAAGGGGAAATGACTTCTCTATGTTTAACTTTTCAAGTGCTCTCAGAATCTTGTTCCTTTCAATAAGGCTGCCTCCTGTTAAGTTTATACAATGCTGAGATAGTCAAAGTTTTAATCAATACGGGGTTATAGGGAAAAGGCAGAAAAGTGGAGTTGAGAATTATCAGATCAACCATGATCTTGTTGAAAGGTGGAGCAGACTTGATGGGCTGAATGGCCTAGTTCTACTCCTACATCTTCTGGTCTTGTAGGTTTGATAATGCAACGCAAACAGCGATGATAATGGAACAAACAAAGAATCAAAAGATGTGTCCGGGGGAGTGGCAGAATGTTGTGATAGTCTTCTTTCAATAAGGTCGCTTCCCATTCTTCTAATCGCCACTGAGTATCAGCCCAAACTACTCAGCCTGTTCTCTTGAGACAGTCCCTCCATATCCAGGATCGACCTGCTTCCTATGCTGGTAACTATTCTTTTAGAAAAGGGACCTAAACTCTTCATATTATTCCAGCTGTGGTCTCACTGGTGACTTGTAGCTTCAGCAAAATCTCCCTATTTTTACACGCCATTTCTTTTGAAATAAAGGTCAACGTTCCATTTGTTCTCCCTATTAGCTACCAAATGTGGAAGTTAGCCTTTTGTGATTTATGCAGGAGAACTCCCAATCCCTCTGTGCTGGAGCTTCCTTGAATCTTTCTCCATTTAAATAATATTCAGTTCCTCCAACCTTCCTGCCAAGTTCCATAACCTCACATTATCTTCTGAGGGTGGTAATGGAGCATTGTTTTTCAGTCTGGAGGCCTGTGACCAGCGGTGTTCTACAGGAATCAGTACTTGAGTCCACTTTTGTTTGTCATTTATATGAATGATTTGTTTTTATTCATTTCTGGGATGTGGGCATCTCTGGCTAAGCGAGCATTTATTGCCCATCCCTAGTTGCCCTTGAGAAGGTGGTGGTGGTAAGCTGCCTTCTTGAACCACTGCAGTCCACCTGCTGTGGGTTGACCCACAATGCCATCAGGGAGGGAATTCCAGCATTTTGACACAGCGACAGTGAAGGATCGGCAATTTACTTCCAAGTCAGGATGGTGAGTGGCTTGGAGGGGAACTTGAAGGTAGTTTTCATTCAGTAACTGTAGACTGGCTTTTATTATCAAACACATGGAATTATTTGTTTCATATTTCAGTTCCTTTCGACCAGTAATGTTGAGGAGCCCTTCATCTTGAAATTGGAGCAGGTGGAACTCAAGCCTTGTCTCATTGTTATGTAAAACTGACAGAAAACCCAGTTCGTCCACATTCACACTGTCTCGTGTAATGAGTGGAGAAGATCTGTCAATATCATTTAGGGAAGAGTATGTCACTCCCAATCCTTTGGCATGTTGGTATTTAATATTGTAAACTGTTACTTTTTCAAAGCTTAGATTCTGCAAATGCGTTCTTTGTTCAAATCGCTTTGCAGTGCTGGCTTTGTGAATATTGTCTTATTTATATTCATCTGAGCATACTGGTGTTGTAACAATGTTGTGTGGTGGCCTGTTGAATGTTCAAAATGACAGTGACTGTCAGTGTTCATATTTTGTTTTTATTTATCCCTGACATTTTTATTCTCTTTTTCAAAAGATGTGTTTTTTTATTTAAACTGCGATGACAACATCCTTTTGTTCAGGCTAAATGACTTGGTTTGCATTTGTTAAGGTCTCAGCCAGTGTCTGCACTGATCACAATGCGGTCTCTGATTTGGGAAATCACAGGCAGATGGATTGACTGCTTTGTTGGACACCTCAGTTCAGACCTTCTTTATGACCCTGAGCTTTCTGTTGCTGGTCATTGCAATTCTCCACCTCGGTCCCACTCTGAGCTCTCTGTCCACGGCATGCAGCATTGATCCACTGAAACTCTGCACGTGCTCGAGGAGCAGCAGCTCATCCTGTGACTGGACATTTTCTAATCTTCTGGACTCAACAAGAGTTCAGTAATTTTAGATCCTGACCTCTGAATCATCTTGTTTCTGTCTTCTTTGCTGGCTTGCTTTTTCTCTCTCGATGCTTTCATTTCCTCAACATTGCTTTAAAAGGGCCATCCTTCAGGTGTTACAATGTCCATAGAGACTGAGAACTTCTAACAAAAAGAGACTTGAATTTTCACTGACTGATTTAAAGGGTCACACAACAGGCTGATACATGGATCAATGATCTATTCAACCTGAACAAAAGGAAAATATATTAATCTTGATTGATTGGACGGATAACATTGAAGAATATAAACAGTTAGGATACAAGCAAAATATGAACACTGACAGTCACTGTTATTTTGAACATCTAACGGGCCACCACACAACATATAAATAAGAGATTATTCACAAAGCCAGAACTGCATAGTGATTTGAACAAAGAACCCGTTACAGAATCTAAGATTTGAAAATACACCAGTTTACAATATTAAATACCAACATGCCAAAGGATTGGGCATGACATTTTTTTCAACAAAGAATAGAGTAATAGAGTAATATTGGTCCATGCTGACCATGGTGCCATCTCAGCTAGTTCCAATTGCCTACATTTGGTCCATATCCCTCTAAACCCTTCCCATCCATGTACCTATCCAACTCCCTACGCATGAACAAGTTGCTCCTTAGGTCCTTCTTAAATCTATCCCCTCTCACCTTAAACCTATTCCCTCTAGTTTTCAATTCCCCATCCCTGGGAAAAAGACTATATGCATTCATCCTATCCATGCCCCTCATGATTTTATACACCTCAACAAGGTCACCCCTCATTCCTTCACATTCCAAGGAATAAGGTCCTATCCTGGCCAACCTCTCCCTATAACTCAGGGCCGAGTAGTCCTGGCAATATCCTTGTAAATCTTCTTTGCACACTTTCCAGTTTAACTATGTCTTCCTATAACAGGGTGACCAAAACTGTACACAATACTCCAAGTGCGGCCTCACCAATGACTGATTCAACTGTAACATAACATCCCAACTCTTATACTCAATGCCTTGAACGATACTTGACAAGTGACTTCTCTATCTACTCAGTCACAAACATAACAGAAGGCAACATGAACCTAGAAGATCAAACAAAGAACTACAAATGCTGGAAATCTGAAACAAAAACAGAAACTGCTGCAGAAACTCAGCAGGTCGCGAGTATCTGTGCAGAGGGAAACAAAATTAATGTTTTGATTCGAAACTGCTGAGTTTTTCCAACAATTCCAGTTTAAGAATGTGGATGAACTGGGTTTTCTGTCAGTTTTGCATGACAATGAAACAAGGCTCGGGGAGATGATGGCCTAGTGGTAGTATCGCTGGACTGTTAATCCAGAGACCCAGATAATGTTCTGGGGACCCGGGTTTGAATCCTGCCACGGCAGTTGGTGGAATTTGAATTCAATAAAAATATCTGGAATTAAGAATCTAATGATGACCATGAATCCATTGTCAATTGTTGGAAAAACCTATCTGGTTCACTAATGTCCTTTAGGGAAGGAAACTGCCATCCTTACCTGGTCTGGCCTACACGTGACTCCAGACCCACAGCAATGTGGTTGACTCTTAACTGCCCTCTGGGCAATTAGGGATGGGCAATAAATGCTGCCTAGCCAGAGATGCCCACATCCCGTGAATGAATAAAAAGACGAGTTCCACCTGTTCCATCATCAGGGTGGAGGTCTCCTCAACATTATTGGTCAGGGTTTAACATTAAACTCTTCTTTTTTCCATTGATTTTCCTTTGTTCCTCCGCAAGTTTCGTCTTGCATTCGATCAATCTTTAGTTAATCGTGTTGCAGAACAGGCCCTTCATCCCAACTATTCCATGCTGGTATATGTACTCTGCATGAGGGGTTTTGTTAGCTCAGTTGGCTGGAAGGCTGGTTTGTGATGCAAAGCAACACCAACAACATAGGCTCAATTCCTACACCAGCTGGAGGTTACCGTGTCGCGTTGCCATGGGAAGGCAGCCAACATGAAAGACCCCTCCCACCTCAGTTACAATCTCTTCCAACATCTTCCATCACGCAGAAGATACAAAAGCTTTAAACACACGTACCAACAGGTTCAAGAACAGCTTCTTCCCTGCTGTTATTAGACTTCTCAAGTCTCAAATCTAATGCTGATCTTACTTTTTGTGCAACTTCTTAACAGTGTAACATTGTATTCCCCACTCTGTTCTATCGCCCTCTGTTCTTTGTATGGTGTGTTCTGCCTGTACTGCATGCAAAACAAAACTTGTCACTGTACCTAGGTACATGTGACAATAATAAATCAAATCAAATCAAATCAAGGACTCTCTTTCACAACCTCTCCCCTCTCACCACACTTGAAGTGTGGTGACCCTCAGATTAAACCACCAACAATCTGGACTGTAACAATTTTATCATTACTCCACATGACTTGCCTCGTATTTCCTCCCCCAACACTCAACTTCCTAAGTATCTGTCTAGCCCCCTTCCTCTTGAAGCTGGCAGGTTTCCTTCGGAAAATAATCGACTTGCTCCAATTATTTGCTGCGTTGGGGAGTTCCATATAAATTCCCTTCCTCAGAGGATTGGTCCAAATTTGTGATGATCTTGTATTTATCAATGCCTAGCTCCTGGAATAAGCAGCTGATTGTTCAGGGAATGTGGGCTGTGCTGGCATTTACTGTCCAATTGCCCTGGAGAAGGTGGCAGTGGCAGTGAGATTCTGGATGCCACACTTCACCATGATGCAACTCCATACAGAGCACTGGCAGGTGGTGGAGCAGGAGCAGGCAGGTGGAGGAGGTTATTTGGGCTGAGGTGGGCTTGGTGCAATAGAGTTAACTCACTTCCCTGTTCTCATAGACCGCACCCCTCCCCCCAGCATCCCTCTGCTTAACACCTTCAAGAGAATCAAAGCTTTTTCTTTTCTCCTCGCTCAAGGTAATTGGGTTGAAAAACATTATCAGCCACAAGCGAATGGGGGAGCAGGCTCGATGGGCTGAACGGCCTAATTCTGCTCTTGTATGTGAGGGTCACACAGTCATTCAGCAGCCTCCAATTTACTCAAATATAAAAAGCAGTACACTTTTTTGGAAACCTTTTCATGCTTTCTGTGTTTAAGACTAATGAAGTAGGCGATGCACAGATGAAATTCCCCAACAACTGGGGCCAAATTGAAGAGGGAGCAGAATCAAGGGGCAATGTGGATTGTGGTGAAAAGATCGGAAATAACCGGCACCTCCTCACTGGTTGGCAGATGCTGGGCAGTCAATGTGAGGAGATAGATGGAGCTATTAAATCTGGCTTCATCACTTTGAATATTGCCACCAGTTGATTCAGTGCCATAAGTTATTGGAGCGGATGAGTCCCTCAAGGGGACACAGTTTATGTTCAAAACAGAATAAAAGCTGTTATTTTGTTGGATATGTATAAGGTTAGAAAGCAGGGATCTGAATATGAATAATGTCACTGTAATCCATCTTGGGTCGACTCAGCAGAACGATCCCACAGTGGTTAGGTTAAATTATCAGGACAGGTTGACTATTGACCAGACTTGTATTGCCAGGTGTACTGAGGAGTAAAAAAAATGTCATAATTGGGACGTTTGATACAATGAAAGCAATTGACAATTATCATCATAGAGAATCCCTACAGTGGAAGCAGGTCATTCAGCCCACTGAGTCCACACTAACCCTCTGAAGAGCATCCCACCCAGACCCATCCGCTGCCCTATCCTTGCATTTCCCACCCTAGACACTATGGGATAATTTAGCATGGCCAATCCACCTAACCAGCACATCTTTGGAGTGTGGGAGGAAACCGGAGCACCCGGAGGAAACCCACGCAGACACGGGGAGAACGTGCAAACTCCACACAGACGGTCACCCCAGGCTGGAATAGAATCCGGGTCCCTGGTGCTGTGAGGCAGCAGTGCTAACCACTGAGCCACCGTGCTGCCCCAAATTAAGGTTTAAGCGCAAAATACTATGGATGCTGGAAATCCGAGACACAACAGCGAATGCTGGAGAAACTCAGCAGGTCCGGCAGGATCTGTGGAGAGAGAAAACAAAGTAAACATTTGGAGTCCAGTGAATATTCTTCAGAATTGGAGTTCTGAACTGGACTTAAGTTCTAAAGAAGAGTCACTGGACTCGAAACATTAGCCCTGTTTTTTCTCTCCACAGATCCTGCCAGACCTACTGAGTTTCTCTAGTAATTTCTGTGTTTGTTTCACAATTAAAGGTGAGTGGGGGAAAAAAATGCTTTCCTCTATGAGTCATGAACAAAGCAACAAACTTAAAACTGGAGTGACGCCATTCATGTATTAGATATAACAGTGTGGAGCTGGAGGAACACAGCAGGCCAGGCAGCATCAGAGGAACAGGAAAGATGATGTTTCGGGTCGGGACCCTTCTTCAGAAA
>NC_063354.1:5178906-5192189 GCF_021869965.1 Rhincodon typus | reverse complement strand
GCTCACCCAGCCCTGCACCTTGTTGTCTCCTGAAATGTGATGCTCTGCTCCCCATCATCACTGGCCCACAAGTCAAATGTATATTTGCCTCTGACTCTACAGTCCTCTGAACTGCCACTCCACTGACACTCTGTAAAACTTGTCTCTCTCAAACCAGCCCTGTCACCTCACGTATAACTGCTTGGAGATCGACTTCTCTTCCTCTGTGCAAACTGATGATTTTTAAGCAATTCCCTAATTCCTGATTAACAGTGACTGATATTCTGTGGGCTCTCATTATGTCAGGTTCCAGCTACCATTACAGTATCCTTCCTCTTTAGTACACAACACTGACCCTGAATGAGATATGGGGATTCTGTAATATATCACTTCACAAAAGCAAGTGTGAAGTGGTTTTTTTTAAAAAACAAGTTATTGATGAAAACATTTTGATTAACAAGAACCAACCACAGCACCGTACTTTCAGCATCGTCACTGCTCTCTTGGGTTTCCCTTGGAGTGCAGCAATAATTACCTCATCAATCTCACTCACTCTATTAGCAATACATCCCAATGCTGAATGTTATCAGTGAACAGCAGCTACCCAATGCAACTGGCCAGCATATTGGAGCTGAAAGTAGATTGAACACGTAGGAGGGAGAGAAAGACAGAGGCACAGAGAGAAAGACAGAGGCGCAGAGAGACCGAGACACCATTCGTGTAGTTCCTTTCACAATCTCAGAACAATTAAGTATTTATTGTAAATGGAAGTGTAGCCACTGCTGTAATGTGGGAAACATGGCAGGCATATTCCACACAACGAGAACACAGAAATCGCACTGTGATAGCCACCTAACTTGTGTGCCTTTTATGATGTGATTTGAGGAGTAAGTCCTGGTCTTAACACTTAACGGAAAGGAAAATGAAAATGAGCTCAACTGTGAAATGGGATGTGAATTTTATTCAATGTTGCTCTTCCATTTGAAGGAGCATTTTTGAACTGCAGACACACACCATGCAAAGTTTACAACTATACCATAGTTTGGGGAGGGGGTGTTACAGTCTAAGCAATGGTATGGATATGCCATTCAGGATTAAGCAGAGGAGAAATGTCTTCACACAGAGAGTGAGCAGCCTTTGAAACTCTCTGCCACAGAATGTGGTTGAGGCCAAAACATTGAATGTTTTCTGGGTGGCACGGTGGCTCAGTGGTTAGCACAATTGCCTCACAGCGCCAGGGGCCTGGGTTCGATTCTAGCCTCGAGCAACTGTCTGTGTGGAGTTTGCACATTCTCCCAGTGTCTGTGTGGGTTTCCTCTAGGTGCTCCGGTTTCCTCCCACAGTCCAAAGATGTGCAGGCTAGGTGGATAGGCTATGCTAAATTGCCCGTAGTGTTCAGCGATGTGTAGATTAGGTAGGTTATTGGGGGATGATACTATGAATATAGTTCTCACAGCTAAAGAGATGAAAGGATATGGGGAGAAAGTTGGAACAGGGGACTGAGCTTCATGATCAACAACAATCCTACTGAATGGTGCAACAGACTTGAAGGGCTGAATGTCCTACTCCTGCTCCTATATTCCACGTTTCTATACTTTCTGTATATACTTGAATTACAAGTAATCTCATGTAAAAAAAAAAAAAATTCTTCATCTCTCATG
This sequence comes from Rhincodon typus, assembly GCF_021869965.1. NCBI lineage: Eukaryota > Metazoa > Chordata > Chondrichthyes > Orectolobiformes > Rhincodontidae > Rhincodon > Rhincodon typus. The sequence continues at coordinate 5,190,549 of NC_063354.1, read as the reverse complement.
TACCTTGTGACTCCCAAATTTCAGCCAAAAATCTAATATTTGTACTTACCACCAGTTCAGTATTCTATCAGAAAAGGTGTGGAGCTACTGAACAGCACACCATTGACAATGCATCCCCTTGAGTCTGTGCACAGCCCACATTACCACTGCACTGCCCTCATGCCAATCTGACCCTTGGATACAGCAACGTGGAATCAAGGAGGAATGGCAGATACACAGCCCACATCAAACTTCAAGTCAGTGAGATCACCGAGCAGACAAATAATTGTGCAGCAGCGAGACCATTCAGGATGTCAGAGAAGTAGGTTCAAGACTGGAGGAGGCTCTGTCCACAAGTGTAGACAGGTACAAGATGCAGGTAGAGGAAAGCCGAGCCTGTGAGCAGTTGGAAAATAAAGATGCAAAACATGACAATGAAAATCGCCAGAATGGACACTCAGTTTCTTGATGATTTACCCTAACTTTGAAGCAATTTAGACAAATTTTAAAGTCAGCCCTAGACTGTGTACCAGGTTGATGGAGAGGAACAATTTGTATTGTGACAGAAGACCACACAGTGTTTCCCACCAGAATTCAATGACAAGCATATTTCAGTCTCAGTGGTTTATAGTGAAACATTGCCAAACGAATGGGTATAGACTGGTCTGTATTGGGAACATGGATTAAAACCCCATAAAGTTAGATATGTCAGCCAGTCAAACATTGAACAAAGCTTGGGGAAGAAACTGTTCTAGTGAAGATAATGTACTGTGAAAAGAGTCGATTCACCTTCCCCTCCACAGTGGTCGAAAACGCCCTCGACCGTGTCTCTCGCATTTCCCAGAATTCATCCCTCACACCCCCTCCCCGCAATAACAACCAAAACAGAATACCCCTCGTCCTCACGTACCACCCCACCAACCTCCGGATCCAACGCATCATCCTCCGACATTTCCGCCATCTGCAATCTGACCCCACTACCAAAGACATTTTTCCCTCCCCACCCTTATCTGTCTGCCGGAGGGACCGCTCTCTCCATGACTCCCCTGTCCGCTCCACACTCCCCTCCAGCCCCACCACCCCCGGCACTTTTCCCTGCAACCGCAGGAGGTGCTACACCTGCCCCTACACCTCCCCGCTCACCCCCATCCCAGGCCCTAAGAAGACCTTCCACATCAAACAGCTGTTCATCTGCACATCTGCTAATGTGGTATACTGTATCCGCTGTTCCCGATGTGGCCTCCTCTACATCGGGGAAACCAAGCGGAGGCTTGGGGACCGCTTTGTGGAACACTTAGGCTCGGTTCGCGACAAATGACTGCGCCTCCCAGTCGCGAACCATTTCAACTGCCCCTCCCACTCCTTAGACGACACGTCCATCCTGGGCCTCCTGCAGTGCCACAACCCGAAGGTTGCAGGAACAGCAACTCATATTCCACTTGGGAACCCTGCAGCCCAATGGTATCAATGTGGATTTCACAAGCTTCAAAATCTCCCCTCCCCCTACCACATCCCAAAACCAGCCCAGCTCGTCCCTGCCTCCCTAACCTGTCCTTCCTCCCACCTCAAACCCCACCCCTATCTCCTACCTACTAGCCTCATCCTGTCTCCTTGACCTGTCCGTCCTCCCTGGACTGACCTGTCCCCTCCCTACCTCCTCACCTACACTCACCTTTACTGGCTCCATCCCTGCCTCCTTGACCTGTCTGTCTCCTCTCCACCTATCTTCTCCTTTATCCATCTTCTATCCACCTCCCCCTCTCCTTATTTATTTCAGAATCCCCTTCCCCTCCCCCATTTCTGAAGAAGGATCCAGACCCGAAACGTCAGCTTTCCTGCTCCTCTGATGCTGCTTGTCCTGCTGTGTTCATCCAGCTCTACACCTTGTTATCTCCGGCTCACCATGAAATGTTTTTATATGTCCACCTGGACAGAGCTGAAGCCTGTGGTGATATTAAAACCAAAAGCTTCCCAAAACAGCAACTGCCAAAAATCACCCAGATAGATGATAAAGAATGGGCAATGAAGGCGACTGGGAAAACGGCTGAGAAAAGTTTGCAGTTTCTGACAAGAAGGATTATGTAAAGAGAAAGATGTTCTCACTGGGACATGTTTATATCAGGTCTGACTGGATAATTGGAGGAGAGAAGACAAAGAGATGCAGCGGACAGGCTCTAACGTTAGCAATCCTGTAGGAATGGGTCACAGAGGCAGGGTTGAAAATCAGAATAGAGATGGTCATCAAACTGTTCAAGAGACATGGAATATCCAATGCATTTCACTGCACAGAAAATGGATGATTATTTATGGAAGGATACAGCCAATGATGTTGTTGATGCTGATGATGACGGTCTATGTAATGAAGGCACTGATTGGCAACAGTTGTCCTGCTGCTAAATAATACTGTCACCTGTACAATGGGGAAATGACTGAGTGAAACTGCAGTAATCTGTATAAATGGCTCTTGTTTCAGATTAATTTTGGTAAATTTGATGGTTTAATGTAAATAAATTAAGGTGCCTTTGTGGAGGTTATTCTTGAATCTTTACTTCTGAAGAAATAATGTGTTTTTTTGCTCCTTTTGTGGTACTTTTGGGGGTGGGGTTTGACTAGAACAACAACCCAGCAGTAGTGAGACAGTGAGAGGATGGAATTCAATCCCTTCGAAATGTTCCTCACGTTCAGGTCAAACTGCTACCTTCCAGCTAAAAACACGGCTTTTACACAAGTAAATATAGTCCTCGCAGCAGATCAGATCCACGACTAGCTGCATTATGTAAGCCTGGATGTGCACACCCTGCTGGGATTCAACATCTGCTGGGCATACTTTGGCAGGCTGGCACAGTTTCTTGTGATTGACAGTTTCACATTTTTTAGCTACTGGCCATTCTCAACCTGTCCTTCCCCAGGAACCAATTCCACTGCCTATTCAGCCTCAGCAGAGACTTCCTGGCAATGGCAGGACAAAGAGTGTGAGGATCAAAGTCTCAATGCAATTCTCACTTCTTGCTGCAGCCTCCTCTCACTAATTATCTATCAGCTCCAAAGCAGCGTATTAGCTTCATGCTGTTCAGCTTGTCTAACCACTGACCATATTGGTCAGGAACACACAGGGTGCAGAGTGGAACACGAGAGAGGGAAAGAGAGCGAGAGCAACAGAGACAGAAAGGGAGACAGAGAGCCAGAGAGGGGGATAGAGAGCCAGAGATGATGGAAAAAATTGGGAGAAACTATTTTCTCGAGTCAGGGGAGGCCAGATCATGAATAAGGAGCAAAGCCTTGAAACAAAAAAAAAGTGAGATCGTTCAGAAAACACTTCTTCATACAAGAGTAGTGGAAATCATAAACCTCTTCCTGCTCCTCTATGGAGGTGAGTGGCCCATTCAAATTTTAAAGTCAAACATTCAAATGGTTGTGTTTGGTTGACATGGATTGTGTTGTATGAATAATCAACCTTCAGGCTTCAAGAAATAAAAACTCTTCCATGTGGGCACTTTACAGCCTCTCGGCCTCAATATTGAGTTCCACAAATTCAGAGCATGATCTCTGTCCTCCTTTAATCTTACACACCCCTCCCACCTCAGTCTCATTTGGGTCTTGTTCACCTCAACCACTTCTTGTGGTCACAAGTTCCATATTCCAATCACATCCAGGGTTAAATTGTGTTTCACTCCCCGAGTTCCCAATTGAATTGGTTAGTGACTATCTGACCGTTGTAACCTTTAGATCCAACCTCACCTGCAACACCTTCTTTATGCCTACCTTATCAAACCCTGTGATAACCTGAGAGGCTACACTGATCAGATTATCGGCATTTCTCAACAATACACTAATTAATTTGTTCAGTTGTAAAAGAAGTCAGCATTGGACAATGGCCTCATTCGGTGTTGTAATGACTTCGATTACATTGATCTAGAATTCAAACCCATTCAAAATGGATGGTAGATGTTGTACAAGACAATTGCTACCTGAGACGGTTAACTGACTTCATGAGATAATTCTTTCCAGGAAGAGTAGGTTCCTACAGCAAGGTAAAATGTAAGGGGTGTTAACATGTGTTGATCAGTGTTTGCAGGGTCTGTCCAAGTTGTTTTTATGCTCTGTCAATGTAGCTAACAGTAAAGTGATATTTTTGTCATTCCTGTTGTCACAACATCATTGTGTGTGTATCTCATATAACTGGGTTTTAAGTAACACATAATAAACCTACTTACTGTATAAACCTGAGCTGATCTTCTGTCAAAGACTGTGTATGGACACATGGTACCAGTAGCGTAGACTAATACCAATAAGAAAGATTGGTGACAATGAATCTGTCGAAGGTCTGGCAATCACAGCAATACAATATACTGACAGCTCAGAACCACAAACTCATAGCAGCTTAGAAGGAAGTTTTTAAGTTGTGTTCATCTGTCCTAGGGCATCCAACGAAAGCTCAGTCTTCAGGTTAGATTGAGGGAGGATTATTCTGGGATCACTGATCCTCTGTTGAAATCAATGACGCCTTTACCTGCTGCAATGCACAGAATTCCAAACCTTGGATAGTATCCGACAGGTTATTGGAAGCATCACAAAATGGGCTCTTTCCATTACCATTGTCCCAAAGGTACCATCAACAAAATGTCCAAAAATAACAAGGTATGGGGGAAAGTTTCCAAAATCAGACCCTAAAGACAGGCTTCAATGAATTTCGGGAACAGTCCCCAGCAAAGGTTGCTTCAGAACAGGGAATGCCCAGATCGGTATCACACCGACACGTGTAAACAATTCGCCCACCATCCAAACAGTTCTCCAGTTACAAAGCTGTTAACACTCAAGTGTAAAAGCACCATCCTCAGCTGATGGCAGATGCAGCCTTTGCTCCAGACAGTAGCACCATCTGCTCAGCTGAAATCAAATCCTGTTGGTACATGATGTTCTTACATTACCAATCAGCAATAGACACTAGAGCCTTGATGGCCAACACTCCTCCATTCAAGGACAGAAACATATGGAACTTCAGTCAGGTCTGCTAGTGCTGAACAAGCTGCTTAGACAACAGCCTGTACAGATCTCAGCTGAAGAGGCTGCGAGGAGATTCCAACCTTGTCCCAACTGACACAGCACAGGCAACAACTGCATTGTGTAATATCCATCACCTAGCACTTCAAAGTGGGCACAGCACCAGGCATTTCACAAATAACCAGTTCACCTGTTTCAGTAATATTTATGAAGACACGTATTGTGTTACATACGTGCATTACATTTTACAAGAAAGTAAGCTCCTCAAAGTATAGTCATTGTTGCTTTGTAGGAACTATGGCACAGCAAGATCCCACAAACAAACTGGCCTATGACAATGGCTGGGTCACTAATTGCACAGATGTTGATTGAGGAACAAATATTGAGCTGGACATGGGGATAACTCCTCTGCTCTTCCTAAAATACTCCTATGGAATTTTTGCTCACATTCAACTGTGGACACAGACAGGGGCTCGGTGTAATGTCTCGTTTCAAAACACAGCACCTCCAATGGTGCAGCATTCCCTCAATACCGCACTCGGGTGTCATAAAGAACAGGAAACAGGAGCAGTCCAGGCCAATTGGTCCCTCAAGCCTGCCCCGCCATTCTGTAAGGTCTGCCCCAGGCCTCCACACCTCTTTTAGCCAACTCCTCGTAGCTTTCAACTGTTCCAGAAATCTGGCTCCTCTTTAAAGGTTTTCAGTGATCCAGCTTCCTCAACTCTCTGGGGAGAGAATTCCAGTCACACTCTGTCCTTCGGGAGAAGAAATTCATTCACATCCCAGTTTTAAATAAATATCCACTTGTTCTGTAACTCCGTTCCCAAGTTCAACATTTCCTGACTGGCTCCCAACATCTTCTCAACACCTACCCTGTCAAACCCCCCACACTCCTGTATGTTTCAGCTGGGGCTCTGCTTGGATCGCATGCTCAGGTCTGGATTACCTTTAACTTGGACGGTGCAGTTTTATTCCACGAACCACACTACAGACAGCGACCAGAGAGTTTGCTCTCAGATATCCCTATTCCTCGGTTTTATCCATTTACGCCTGCTCTACACCTTTCCTGTTCTTCTGTATTGCCCTGTTACCACTTCTTTTGCTTTGCACCTGTATCCTTCTTGACATTTAATCATGCCTGGCTTGCATCATTTCTTCTACCTTGTCTGCTGCCTAAGCCCTATTCCCAGTCTCTGTATTTGGGGTCAGTTAGCTGGGCAGCTGGTTTGTGATGCTAACAGTGTGTGTTCAATTCTCACCAGCTGAGGTTACCACAAAGGACTCTCGTTGTCAACCTCACCCCTCGCCTGAGGTACAGTGACTCTCTGATTAAGCCATCACCGGTCATCTCTCTCAGTAATGAAACAGCAGCCTCTATGGGACGATGTGACTTTACCCTATGTCTGCTTAAAACAAGTCTAAATCTCTCACATCTTCCACATCTGATGCAGGATTACAGAAATGAAACTGAAATAACTCTTTAGAGGCTAGCATCTATCACCAATCACCCTTTATTTACAAATGCACTGCCTTTGGCAAGAGAATTAGAATTCGGTTTTATTGTTATGTGTACTCAAGCACAGGAGGACAGTGAAAAATGTACAATGTCACCATTCCTGGCGCCATCATAGGGTACAGTGTAGAAAGATAAAGGAAGAAATTAAAAAGTTCAACATTATAGTTCTTCTTGGTGTAAAGTAGTAAATAAGAAATAAAGCTGAATGTTCCAAATTACAGTCCTTCTTTAGCCATGGGCCTGCAGTCGCTCCAAGCTGGGCTTTCCCCACGAGGGCTCACACTCCCCCGCGCTAGGCTTGATTTCTTGATATCCCCCCTGCCGATCGCCATCTGGGCTCAGCAGCCACCTTGCTACAGGCCACCAGAGTCCCGTTCTGGTGCCGCTTCGGGCCCCCAGCCACTTCCATAATACCACCAGCTGCCAGGGTTCAGCCCAGGAACCCCAGCTACCCTGTAGCCGACTGGCAAAGACCCCACTCTGGGACCCCAGCCGCTGCCTCCACAATGGAGAGGAGGAAAAGTAAGTGGAGAAAAAAAAACTAAAAAGAACTAAGAGAAAGGAAAAAGGCGTGAAAAGGAAGAAAGAAAAGCAGTTGGAATGAATGAGCTCTGGCTCAACAGCCCTACTCTGCTGCCATTTTGAATTGACACAGCCACTCACTGAGTCAGGCATTCCAGGAGGTAAATATCCCAGCCATTCATCCCTTTGTCAGCCAGGGCTCCCTGATGGGGCCAGATTAACCAATCAGGGAATTCAGATTGTACGAGGGCCAGCTGGCTGGCCTCGTTACAATCACTACAAAAACGTTAACCCTGCTTCTCTCTCCACACAGGCTGCCTGGTTGACCGAGTATTTCCAGTATTTTTATATCCCAAGGGATTCAGATTTCCAGCACCTGGACTGTTTTCTCGTTCCGCTCTTTGTGAATTCTCCTTTCACATTTTTTTTGCAGAGGTCCCAGTGACTGCTGAATGCTTGCAATTCCGAGTCTTGCACAGTGACAGGCCGTGAGAGGAAAACCATTGTGAAACTCCTTGGGTTCCCAACTTCAACATCAACGAGTTAAATTCAGGAACAACTTGAAGCAGAAACCAGAGGGAGCAACCCCTCCGCATTGAAGAGCAAATTACAGAGGATTTCAGCACTGACTGTCTCTGTCTGTGATTTACAAATTGTGGCGAATCTATCTGGCATGAAATTCATTGCAGTCAGTTATGAATTATTCATCCATTCAAAGAAAAACAGAGAGCGATCAATGTGTTGCACTTCATAAATATCCAGAATGGAGGGGGTGAAAATACACACACACACACAGTCTCACAGCCACTGGGGAACCCATTACAGAAAGACACTCCAGTCAATCCAACATGTTCAGTTCCGTTAAGCATTTCTACAAATCACAGGAGTCACATGCAATGAAATGGTTTCATTAGAAAGGTTTGTCTGGCAGAACTAAACAGCATCTTACCAGAGAATGTGAGCTTCGCTTGAAAGTGCTATCAATCGGAAATGCGTGCTAAAAAATAATGCAGATGGGTAGGAAATGCAGAGTTCACTCCATAGGATTTATTTATAGATGAACTACAATCAGCTCGAGACTGGTTTAAATTGTCGAGGGGCTGATTGAATGATTACACCAGAGCTTTAGGGGCTCTTGCAGTGCAATGACAATAGCTGAACAGTTAGCTGTGGGTCAGAAGGTCTGAGTTCAGGTTACACTTACCCCTCTGAATGTGTCTTAGCTTGTCTGCACAGGTTGATTTTAACAATTATTTACTACACCGTCGCTTTTCCTCCATTGACCGGGGGACCAGTTACTGTCCCCAGAGACTGAGAGGCTGCGGCTTTACGGGAAAGATCAGCAGATGATCAGGCAGCACCCATGGGTGCAGGGGCTGAGCAGAACAGGGTTTATGCCCAGCCTTGCCGTACTGAGGGAATGCTGCACTGTTGGCAGTGCAGCTCTTCATTCAGGTTCTAAACCAAGTTCCAGGTGGAAGTACAGGTTTAAAACAGTCTCAGCTAGAATCTATAAATATACAGAGTGCACAAGGAGACAGCAAGAGGCTGTTTCCTCTTGTGGGGCAGGGCAAAACCAGAGGCCACCGAAATGAGGAAGTCACCAAGAAATCCAAATGGGAACTCAGGAGAAAAAAAACCTTTCCACAAAGAATGGTGCGAATGGGGAAGTCACTTGCACAGTGTCTGTGGGATTCTCTTCCCCAGAGAACAGTGGGGACAGGTTTGGTGATTAACTCTAAGACAGAGTTGGGGGGTAACTGATTGACAAGGGAGTCAAAGGTTACGGGGGTAGGAAGGAAAATGGTGTCAAGGTCATCAGCCATGATCATATCCAATGGCAGTACAAGACTGATGGCTGAATGGCCTGCTCCTGTGTGTAATGGACATGGTTGTGGGGATTAAGGGGAGGCTGGAGAAAAACAAGGGGGAAGGGGATAGATGAAGGAAGGTGAAAAAGGTTAGCTGAGTAGAGCTTAAATACCAGTATAGACTAGTTGGGCTGAATGGCCTGTTGCTATCCAGTATATTCCATGTATTTCTGTGTAATGGTCGCAGCTGATTAAAACTCAAATTCATGCAAATGCAGACAAAATCTTCAGCACTGGTCAACACCAACCTGGAATTTACAGCCAGCCAGCCATTCATTGACTGATATTGTAGCTGGGAGAGCGAGTTCTAACACCAACCTTCGGCTTCCAGCTCATCCTGTTTCAAAACAGGAGGGGGTCAAAGCTGCCCAGTTCTGGGAGTACAGAGGGAAGGGAGGAAAGCCAGACAGACAGACAGACAGACAGACAGACATCTCTGAACGTGCCAAAGCACTTGACAGCTGGTGAAGCACTTTGACGTGTAGCCACTACTGCAAATGTCGGAGATGCAGCTGCTAATTTGTGCACAGCTAGCTTCCACGAACAGCAAGACTGCAAATCGCTCGAGGTTAGAGTGTTGTACACCGTCCTCCATGTAATAACCCACACTATTTCAATGAGCGCAGAAAGGCTCCTTGAGCAATGCATTTGGAAACTACAGGCTATCACCTTGGCACTTCCACCAGTGTCCACCACGTCCCCCCACAGCCAACCCCCCCCAACCGACCCCCTCTACGGTGTAACCTACTCTCAACATCATTTTGTCTCCCTCTCATTCCTCCCATGGAAAACCAATACACCCACCCACAACCACGCAAACGCCAACACACACACACACACACACACACACACACACACGCCAACACGCCATCACACACTCATACACACTTCAAGCCAGGTTGCTTGTGGAAGCATCACACCAGAGAAAGGAAAGGAAGATTGAGCAGTTGAAATAAAGTGCTTGTTTTGCACCAGGGCTGCAACTGGAAGAGCACTACGCTCACCTCCTCTACCTGACTTGCTTCTACCTCATTCCTGCACAAGGTGTGTTCACTCCACAAGTAAGAAACACAAGGGGCACAGCAGCAAAGGAACAGAGAGAAAGAGAGAGAGAGGGATCTGTATGAACACAGATGGACAGATGAAAATGCAGGGATTTACAAACAATATCATCTGACATAAATAGATTGTAAAGAATGTGGAGCAGTAATACTTATTTTCCAATGTCAAGCATTTGATTCGAAAAATGTGTACCTGAAACATAAAACGATGCAGAATAAAAGGAAACTGTAATTGTTAATTGCACCTTGGAGTCTGTGGCTACAGGGTGCAAGTTAACAGCCTCCAATCACTGCTACAAGATAATAAAATGCAGAGAGCATGATTAACAGACAATGGCATTGTCCTCATTCAGGCAATCAGCCCCAGGTACATAGCTCACTGCACCAATGTTCAGCTGGATGGACTCTCCCTTTTGCAGAGAGCTGCTCCACAGCAACTTGACAGCTGCTGTCAGATAATGTTACTCCAACACAAGTGTCTCAAATTCCCTCGGACATGTGTGCCTGTACATACACACAAACCTGCTTCCTATACTGTCCCAGCTCATAACTCTGACCAGGTGAACAGCTCAGACCTGCTGACCCAGTTAGCCACAGGTTTGAGGTCTGTCAGTACAATCTGGCCGCTCTAGTGACAGGAGCTACACAGCGTGATCCAACTCAGTACCAGCTTTCCAAAAAAAGGATAAAAAGAAGAGTCCCATGTTGGTTCTCAAACATTTATGCCAAGAAAAACTGAAACTTCACAAGATCTACTCATCTACTCCTCTCATCTCATATTCATTGGCACCTCCATTTCTCCCCAATTACCTTCTGATCCTCCCAATCCTCTTGAAGCTGCACAGCTGGTTAAGTATTGTTTAAAAAAAAAAGATGCGTTTTGTCAAAGATTTTCGTCTTGCGCTCATCAGGACAATCGATGAGAAATACCAATGGAAAGCAGGAAAAGTAATCCTGAAGATTATGCTGGTGAATAGCAGGACAAAAAGCTTTGAGTAATTGAGTCTTTTTCCAGCAGTGCTTCAGTTGTGTTACCCAACAGAAGCTGGGTCAATGAGATTTTCTGAAAGATTACCAAATCGTGGGAGGTTGCCGACCTCAGCAGGGAAGCACAAAAGGGAGAAAGCAAGAACAGAGTGAGGCGAATGTAAAAGAAAGTGTTGTCACCTTCACAGATTCTGATACCTGCTGCAGTCAGGGATGCACAACCACACAAACCAAAACTCCTAAGTGGAGTCATATTGGACTTGAAACACTAACTCTGTCTCTGCCCAGAAATGCTGCCAGACCGACTCAGTTACTCCAGCACATTTTACTTTCAGACAAGTTAATGGTTCGTTTTGTCCAGCTCCTCACAACAGGAGCAAGAGGGAGGAGCTGTTCAAAAATTATTGTAGACACAGTTTGGTTTAACCAGTTAGTCTTGGACAACGAGCACTGCTCCGACTGGGACTGACTGACCTTCAAAGGCGCTCAAGATGAATTGGTACTTATAGACAGCATACTGGCAAGTGAAACCACCACCCCCAGAAACGGTAATCATTCCAGTTTGCAAAATAGGTCCAAGGTTGAATCACTCGACGTACCACTTATCTGTCCCAAGAGGACAGACCGCAGTAGGGGTAAAGCTTGTCAAAAACATCATTAACTCAATGTGAGATAACAAGGTGTAGAGCTGGATGAACACAGCAGG
>NC_063354.1:5162319-5178506 GCF_021869965.1 Rhincodon typus | reverse complement strand
CTGCTGTGTTCATCCAGCTCTACACCTTGTTATCTCAGATTCTCCAGCATCGGCAGTTCCTACTATCTCCTTAACTCAATGTGATTGTTCAAATGTCACAACAAAAGAGACAGGAAGAGAATAATACCAGACATTTAGAAAATAGCACAGTTCTAGAAATTTTCTAAATAATGCAGCTTAGTTGATAAAATCGGAATAATAGAGAACAGGAGGCCATTCAAGCCAACCCAGCCTCCACTGGCTCCTTGACAGAGCTATCCAGTTAGGCCCAACCCAGAGCCCCGTTCCCTTTCAAGAATTTATATCTAATTCCCTTTTGAAAGTTCAATCTGCCCTTTCAGGCAGTGTCGCTCAGATCATGAAATATTTCTGCTAATCTCCACAGCAACTCCCAACCCCCCACCTGCCTGTCAAGCCTGCCCCATCATTCAATAAGATCACCGCTGGTCTGTTTGTGTTTCAAATTCCACATTCCCATCCACTGACCCCCCCTCTGTTATCTAACTGTATGAAGTGGTCTTGAATGCTACGATTTGTATTACTGAAGATGGAGATTAGATCTCCCACTCCAGAGCAGCAGGCACAAAGTTGGAATCGTTACTACAACAGCGGCCTGTCCAAGCCACTCTACGGCCCTCAAACTCTCTGCACTGCAAAGAGTCTTTCTCAGGAGTTCCAACACATTTTCCTGCCCAGGTACCAAGATTCTCTGTTCCTAGACACAGGAAGTCCGATGCAGACACACTCCCTTTCTCTAATAATGACAGAATTTCAAACTCAACTCAATGAAAAAGTGGTCAAAAATATCCAACTTCTAATATCTCCACACTGCATTCCATCCCCACACTCCCACTGATACTGTCCAAAATATACAGCTGACAAAACCTGCAGTCAGAAACTCTGCCAATGTGATTTTTTTTTGATTGTATACAAGCTGGGAAATTGTGTTATTTTTATCACCACAGTCTTTCTGGATTAATCGGTTTCATCCCTGGTCAGGCTCTCCCCTAGAGAGACGCCAAGATACATTAACAACCAGTGACCAGCCCTATTCTGACTGTCAGTGCGTGCACGCGCACGCACACACACACACACACACACACACACACACACGCTGGATTGGTATTATTACATCGTCCCCTCTCATTCCCAACAATCTCTCGGGTGTATTTTTAAACTGGCATCTGGGAATCTTGATTGGCTGGTTAATCGAACAACGCTGCTATTTTTAATGTCCATTAATGATGCAGAGCCAGAATATCCACGCTGGGTAACAATGCAGGAACATGCTAATAAACTTGCCAAAAGGGCATGTAATTGGAACATTAGTTTTAATATTGATAAGTGAGAGCTGTAGCGTTTTGTTTGCAAAAGTAATGCAAACTACATCAAACGAATAGCAATGGGGCCTATTGGATGAGGATTACAGACATACAAATTACTGAAAGCAGCTTTAATAATACCATCAATTCTGCAATTAATACATGGGGCCATTTACTGCCTCCTCAGACTGCACTTGGGAGTACTGGCTCATTCCCATTGTTATATGATAAAACAGATGTAAATGGCCTCAGAACGCTCTTGTGTTGCAGTGGTAGTGTTTTACCTCCAAGCCAGAAACCCCGGGTTCATGTCTCACCTACTCCTGAGGAGTGTAATACCATGTCTGAACAGACTGATTAGCAATATATCTATAAAAGACCTCAGTGACAGTGTGTGAAATGATTGGCAAGGATGATACCAGATTCAGGAGGTTATACCTTTCCAAGGCTGACCTGACCTGATAAGTATATTAAAACGAGAAAGCCAGGGTTTCTTGGGCTAGAGGTAAAGGTAAATTATCTCAGCACAGCCAGAAGCCATAGACAGAGAGCAGACACTAACCAGTCCACGAGGGAATTCAGAACAATGGTCTTTACCTAAGGGATGGATCACACTGGCAAAGGGAATGACGGAGCTGAAGTGTGCGCATATGTTTACGGGAAAGCTTGATAATCCCTTTCAAGTCAAATGTAGGACTGTTCTGTGCACAGCAAGCTCCCACAAACATCAATGCAATAATGACCAGAGAACTTGCTTTCCATGACTTGATGGGGAGGTAAATATTGGACAGGGAACCAGGAATAACTCACGTGGGCTTCTTTGAAATAGTGCCATGGAATCTCTTACATTTATCCAAGAGGTTAGATACAGCCTTAGTTTAATGTCCCATCGGAGAGGGAGCACTCCCATAAAAGTGTCATCCTCCCAGTATGTCATTAACAAGGTCAACATTCCCATATTCAACTGGAATGGTCAGTAATGGGTGCTGTTAGTGAAGTTTTACAGTCAGTTGGGATGACAGGTGATGGAATGAGCCTTGGGGTTCTGGTCAAACTTTTCATTAAAAAACATACCAAGAACACTCTTTTCTAGTCGGTCTGTCCAACCACAGTCCGCTTCTGAGATTCTGCTTCATCCACCTCCCACAAGGTCCAAGGGTTTGTGTCGAGGATTTGCTGTACAGCCTGCCCTTCAGTGAGCATTACCATACTGTTCCTGTCATCAGCCTCACTACAGACCACCATGTTAGAGGAGGCTGTCTGCACTGTGGATCAGTTGGAGCTAAACTGTTAGGATAGGGATCTAAATGGCCTGCTTTACCTGGTGTGGGAGACGAACACCACTTGTTATTCTAACGAAAGGGGACTCATGCCTTAAACATGAAGTTTAGTGCATGTCAGTCCCAAGTTACAGCAGAGATTGTTACAAATGGTGGGTCCCCATCCTGAACTGTTCTCCAATCAAGTCAGAATGGGTGGTGCTTAGGGCACTCCTCCATATTAACCCTTTCAGAGCTCAATAAACTCATCGAGCCAACGGGCCAGTTCTATACAATACTGTGACTTTTAAACACAATGATACTTTAAACCCATTACTCATTGCCATTCTAATTTTGCACTCGAAGTACATGCATCCAAACAAGGAGGGCAGCATCAGTGTTCTACACATTGTAGTGCCTTCATTTAACTGCAGTACAACTCACCAGCACTGATCCTGAAGAGGGGCCTGACAATTATGTGCTTTCGATCAAGAGGAATTAACAGGTCCATTTTGCTGCAGATAAATCTGCTAACAAATTAATGAGTTCATCTGGTAATATTCAACAGTGGAATAGCATCCCTGGGAGAGGGGAAACAAAGTAAACAGGCCAAGACTGTTAATGACAGTGTGATGAGTTGTATAAGCTGCTGGGAGACAAATCTCTCAAAGCTAAAAACAACAAAACCTGAATTTATATAACACCTGTTAAATCCTGAGGACTTCTCAAACTGATTTACAGCAAATTAGGCATTCTGAAGTATGTTTAGTGCTGTACTGTGGGAAAAACAACAGCCACAAACTGCAATGTAATAATGTCCCGGAGTAATTCTTTTTCATAAAGTTGATAAACATTGTCCGGGACACCAAACAAGAATTCCCACTGCTCTTCTTCCAAACATGACCATGGGATTGTTTTGCACCCACCCAGACAACGCCTTGGTTTAATATCTCGTCTGAAAACAGTACCGCAAACAGTGCTGCACTCCCTCAGCACTCCCAACACGAGAATTGGTTAGATTTCTGGGTTCTGGTCTCTGGAATGAGGTGGAAACACTGCCCCCTGAGCCACATCCAGCTAATTACAGCCATAACCAAATTGCCATATGACAGAGTGAGGTTTCAGCAGGGTCTGGACCCCAACTAACCCAGGAGGTAAGTCACCGTTAGCAATTTCCAGCCAGTCATTAGAGAGTCAGACAAATCAGACTCCGAGCTGGTGAGACAATTTCCAGATCATGTTCAATGCTCACAACAAAAGATAAAGGGCAGTCATTTGAGATATAGAAGGCCTTTCCTCACAGCTCAATAACTGTTATCTTGCTCACTTGATTACCTTAGCTTTTTCACTTCTGAGCTCCTATGTATTCTGCTCCAATACATCCAAACTCCTGGATTAACAAAAGCATCACGTACTTAACTAGGCAGCACTTCCCACTATCACACTTGTAATTCTCAGCTCCTCAGCGCAGTGACTGTCAAAAGATGCTGAGTACTCCAAGAATAGGGACTTGAACTCAGCGTGATCAAGGTCACAAGCTGACAGATGCCTGTAGGGGGAAGCTGGACAAACTCATGAAGGGAAAATAAAACAAAGGATATGCTGATCGGGTAAGATGCAGTGGGGCAGGAGGCGGCTCATACCAAGCATAACATCAACAACATAGATCAGTTAGGCCAAATGGCTTGTTAGGATATGTAAATGTTACTCTGTTTTAACAGTTAGTATTGTAACTTCATCTGAGGCTCTGCATGTGAGTGACTGAGTGGGCGACAGTGATGGGAAGGGAGATGCAGTTTGGTGGCATCGCCATGACATCAGCCCTGGATTCAAACTTGAATAACTATCTTGTCTTTCTGCTGTTACTCAATCCACTTGCATCACTATAAATAAATCCCACACTTTGCTGCGGAGACAGCAACGTCTGTTCCATCAGCCAGTCTCACCGCTCACTTGCGACAATAATCTCTCTACTTCAGTCTCCAGTGAGGGTGAGTCAGGGAGTCACACAGCAGGATGGTGGTAGGGTTAGAGATGACGCCTATTTCCATGGATACAGAGTCTCAGTGGGTCACAATCACCTGGGCACTGCTCAACAAGAGATTGATGTTAAAACAGATTAATTAACTGCAGGTACATACGAAAGATTGCTGTGGTGCAGTGGTAGTGGCCCCACCTCTGAGCCAGGAGGCCCGGGTTTAGCACCACTTCCTCCCAAAGTATGTCACAACATCTCTGTAGCAAGTTGATATAGAAAATATACTGCACAGATAATAACGAGAACGGTGGGACTGGTAGGTGTGTGCCGCTTTAAGGCTGAGCTGTTCATAAGCTTTAAACACAAAGAGAAGTGTCTTGCTTTCTGTTCTGACCAGTCAGTATTAGCAATGCAGGGCCCTTTAGAAGACAACTGGAACAATACTAGAGTTGACTGAGAGCATGTGATGCTCACCAGACTTTGTATTTACGAGTTGGGCTCTGTGGATGATTGCACCCACTTTTTAAGTGATTTGAAAAATCTTTTGTTGTGTTATTGGTTTCACTTCAGTCCCACACTCATGATCTTTGGGCGCCTGGATGGGGAGGGTGCAGGCAGCTCAGAGACCTCCTCATGGGTTTGCTCCTGGGCCCAGCCAGACTGGCATCAAACAGGTCCAGGCAGTGGACTGTGACGGGGGTCATCTCTGCCGACTGCCTGACCCTCTTCAGCTGCTACGAGTCAGGAGGGGAGTTACTTGCTGTTAGATTCCTAACGTCTTGTGGTCACTGTCTTTACTGTAGTGAGTCCAGTTGAGTTTCTGCCCAATGGTAACCCACAGGATGTTGACAGCGGGAGATTCAGGAATGGTAACACCATTGAATGTCAATGCATGGTGGTTAGATTTTCTCTTGTTGGAGGTTGTAGTGAATCCAGGAACCTGCGGATGTGTACATTCAAAATGGAGGCTGACAGACTTTTGGAGAGTAATAGAACAAAGGAATATGGTGGTACAGCAGGAAAGTGCGGCCAAAGTTGACCAGCTGTGAACTTATTAGATGGAACAGTAGATTCGATGGGCTGAATGGCCAACTTCTGCTCCAATTTCTCCTGGCAGCCCATGTAGTAGGAAGGGCAGATGAGAACAAAAACAAGTTCCAGCATTAATGTCTTTTTTACATAAAGCATTTGTGTAATTTGGGCACGGGAACAGCCAAAGCAAACATACCTCAACCAGTTTCCAAATACCCATCTCCTGCTTCAAAGGAAGGTTAATGACACCTCGTAGATAAAGCACTTGAAGATTCTCAAATGTAGCAAGTTGCAGTATGACAGGAATTTAAAACTAACAAACTCAACAGTGAAGAAGGATTCCAACCCGAAATGTCAACTTTCCTGCTCCTCTGATGCTGCCTGGCCTGCTGTGTTCCTCCAGCTCCACACAAACTTAACGGTGTGACTGGGGACAGTGTTTGTCTTGGCAGGAGCCTTGGTTAGACTGTGATTAAAGGCTTAGCTGGTGACTACTCCAACATGTTCAACAGTTTTATCATCATGTTGGCACAGCCTCCACTGCACACAAGCCTTCGGAACAGATCCTTTGGGGCAACACTGTCTTCACTCAATTTATTTCATGCACTGAGCGTAGTTTAACAAACATCGCTTTGAAACGTAAAGACAATTGCTTACTGACAGCTTCTATAATTCTCGTCTTCAATCATCCAACACTTAACCGGCAACTCATCAAACAAATGAAATTACGCTCTCAGTCCATCACAGGCTTGATGGCAGCTTCTGGCACGTTGTTTTCAGGAGAAGGCACATACAGGGATGAGGGATGGTTTGTACTCAGCAGGTAGAGACAGAACATGAGACAGACAAAGACCGGGAAGACACTAACATACTTGGAGAGGCTTTATTCTAGGGTAATCTTCATGGTCAGCTCCCCAGTGATCACCATCTCACACAGTGAAACTTCATTGTACAAAACCTTGGTTAGATCATACTTAGAATATCACATCTAGTCTTGGACCTTAAACCCTTTGGAACATTAGAGGGGTACAGCAGACTCCGAGTGAAATCTGAACAGAGAGAATCACTGATAGTAGGAACTTCAGATGCTGGAGAATCCGAGACAACAAGGTGCAGGGCTGGATGAACACAGCAGGCCAAGCAGCATCATAGGAGCAGAGAGGATGACGTTTCGGGCCTAGACCCTTCATCAGAAAAGGGGGAGGGGAAGGGGGTTCTGAAATAAATAGGGAGAGAGTGGGAGGCGGATAGAAGATGGATAGAGGAGAGGAAACAAACAGGTCGAAGAGGCGGGGATGTGGCCAGTAAAGGTGAGTGTAGGTGGGGAGTTAGGAAGGGGATAGGTCAGTCCAGGGAGGACAGACAGGTCAAGGGGGCGGGATGAGGTTGGTCGGTAGGAGATGGAGGTGCGGCTTGAGGTGGGAGGAAGGGATAGGTGGGAGGAAGAACAGGTTAGAGAGGCAGGGACGAGCTGGACTGGTTTTGGGATGCGGTAGGGGGAAGGGAGATTTTGAAACTTGTGAAATCCACATTGATACCATTGGGCTGCAGGGTTCCCAAGCGGAATATGAGTTGCTGTTCCTGCAACCTTCGGGTGGCATCGTTGTGGCACTGCAGGAGGCCCAGGATGGACATGTCGTCTGAGGAATGGGAGGGGGAGTTGAAATGGTTTGCGACTGGGAGGTGCAGTTGTTTATTGCGAACCGAGCGTAGATGTTCTGCAAAGCGGTCCCCAAGCCTCCGCTTGGTTTCAAAATCTCCCCTCCCCCTACCGCATCCCAAAACCAGTCCAGCTCATCCCTGCCTCCCTAACCTGTTCTTCCTCCCACCTATCCCCTCCTCCCACCTCAAGCCGCACCTCCATCTCCTACCGACCAACCTCATCCCGCCCCCTTGACCTGTCCGTCCTCCCTGGACTGACCTATCCCCTTCCTAACTCCCCACCTACACTCACCTTTACTGGCTCCATCCCCGCCTCTTCGACCTGTTTGTTTCCTCTCCACCTATCCTCTCCTCTATCCCTCTTCTATCCGCCTCCCACTCTCTCCCTATTTATTTCAGAACCCCCTTCCCCTCCCCCTTTTCTGATGAAGGGTCTAGGCCCGAAACGTCAGCCTCTCTGCTCCTATGATGCTGCTTGGCCTGCTGTGTTCATCCAGCCCTGCACCTTGTTGTCTAGAGAGAAACACTGGTTTAGATTGCGTAAATGTAGCTGAACTTAAAAAGTGGAGATAACAAGGTGTAGAGCTGGATGAACACAGCAGGAAGGCTGACGTTTCAGGCCTAGACCCTTCTTCTTCATTTTCTGAAGAAGGGTCAAGGCCCGAAACATCAGCCTTCCTGCTCCTCTGATGCTGCTTGGCCTGCTGTGTTCATCCAGCTCTGCACTTTGTTATCTCAGATTCTCCAGCATCTGCAGTTCCTACTATCCCTGTAACCCTGCATTCCCCATGGCTAACCACCGAACTCACACATCCCTGGACCCTACAGGCAATTTAGCATAGCCAATGCACCTAATCTGCACATCTTCGGACTGTGGGAGGAAACCCACGCAGACACAGGGAGAATATGCAAACTCCACACAGACGGTCACCCGAGGGTGGGATCGAACCCAGGTCCCTGACGCTGTGAGGCAGCAGTGCTAACCACTGAGCCATGAGATTTTTCACATCAACTCAGGGAGCAGGTAAGGACTGGGTTAATGACACATCCAAAAGTTAGGATCGCTGACAGTACAGCACGTCCCTTAAAGTACTGCCTTGTGAGCATTAGCCCGTGCTCAGGTTTGTGAAAAGCAGGGAATGGAATTCTCAACTTTCTAACTCCGAGGGGAGAGAGCAGAGAGACAATTGCTCAGCGATGGGTCTCTTTCCACAGGAGAGCAGCCTGAGAGTAACACATCTGCAACGTATGTGCCCGTTACGGCAAAGAGCAGCACAATCCCTTCAATTTCCTTGGCAAATTCGGGAAAAGCAACGTCACTTATCAATGACAACAAGGTGTAGAGCTGGATGAACACAGCAGGCCAAGCAGCATCATAGGAGCAGAGAGGCTGACGTTTTGGGCCAAGACCCTTCTTCAGAAATGGGGGAGGGGAAGGGGGTTCTGAAATAAATAGGGAGAGAGTGGGAGGTGGATAGAAGAGGGATAGAGGAGAGGATAGGTGGAGAGGAGACAGACAGGTCGAAGAGGCGGGGATGGAGCCAGTAAAGGTGAGTGTAGGTAGGGAGTTAGGAAGGGGATAGGTCAGTCCAGGGAGGACGGACAGGTCAAGGGGGCGGGATGAGGTTGGTCGGTAGGAGATGGAGGTGCGGCTTGAGGTGGGAGGAGGGGATAGGTGGGAGGAAGAACAGGTTAGGGAGGCGGGGACGAGCTGGACTGGTTTTGGGATGCGGTAGGGGGAGGGGAGATTTTGAAACTTGTGAAATCCACATTGATACCATTGGGCTGCAGGGTTCCCAAGCGGAATATGAGTTGCTGTTCCTGCAACCTTCGGGTGGCATCATTGTGGCACTGCAGGAGGCCCAGGATGGACATGCCGTCTGAGGAATGGGAGGGGGAGTTGAAATGGTTCGCGACTGGGAGGTGCAGTTGTTTATTGCGAACCAAGCGTAGGTGTTCTGCAAAGTGGTCCCCGAGCCTCCGCTTGGTTTCCCCGATGTAGAGGAAGCCACACCGGGTACAGCGGATGCAGTATACCACATTGGCAGATGTGCAGGTGAACATCTGCTTGACGTGGAAGGTCTTCTTGGGGCCTGGGATGGGGGTGAGGGAGGAGGTATGGGGGCAGGTGTAGCACTTCCTGCGGTTGCAGGGAAAAGTGCCGGGTGTGGTGGAGCTGGAGGGGAGTGTGGAGCGGACAAGGTTATCAATGCACAGCTTAATCCAGTCGGATTATTTTTCCTTGCAGCTCACCCCACTGTTTAATCATTCAGACCACTTTATTATTGGGCCCTGTTCCCAGTTTTGCAAAAAGTTATTATTATTTTATTCATGAATGACTTTAATTGAATTCACTTAACATTCATATATATAACTCAAACGGTAATTTAAACTGCTGTATTTGAGAAGGGATTACTGATTGAGCTGTAGTTTACGGCTGTCCTTGTTCTAACTGGTCATTTGATGGTTGCATCAGGCTCTGATGTCAGCTTTAACTGGAACTTTTACACAAGGAGGAGAATTCTGAAGTTTTGAGGTGGGCTGGATGTACAGAGTCTTTATTGAAACTAAAAGTGCTGAAATAAAATAACTTTTTCTCAAAAAAATTAAAGTGGCCGCTTCATATATTGAACAATGAAATTGCACACGTGCTCAATTTTGCATCTACAAATCGGAGGGTGTTAGGGAGGACTGGGAGGCATCACTGTGATACTAAAGGCACTAGATAGCAGGTCGATAAAAAGAAACCATTTCCTGGTCGAAAGTGTTATCTCTTAAAAAGAGCATCAACATTACACATGCTCACAATATCATCACAGCAGGTGACCTGAGGGTATAAAGATCTCTAACTCTATCTGCGTCCAGAATCAAGTGAAAATGGCCCTTTCCTGGAAACCTGCTTCTCTGTTGAAAACTAAAAGGTTACTATTAGCCCAGACACTTGGTACGTTCAAAGAGTAAATGTCTATATCAAATAGTTAGCTGTAACACATGGATTCTTCAATACTATGATACCCATGCTCAATTTTGTACAATATACAAGAGAACATAAACAAGGCCACATCACTTTACTTAATTTAGATTGAAGAGGTAGGGACTGTTCTCCTTGGAGAAATGAAAGCGGCCAAGAGGAGACCTAATAGTTTTCACAATCATGAGGGGGCTGGATAGGAGAGAATCTGTTCAGGTTTGTAAGTGTATTAAAGAACTAGAGGGCACAAATTTAACGTGATTTACAAAAGGAGATGTGAGAGAAAAAAAATACACTTTCACAAAGCAAGTAGTGTGGATCTGAAATGCACTGCCTGGAAACATGGTAGAGGCAGTAAACTGAGGCATTCACATGGGCATTGTTTTTAATTGAAAGAATCATTCAATGTGCAAGGGTGTGGGGAGAAAGGCAAAAGGACGGCAATAAATCATGATGCGTATTTGGAGAGCTAGTACACACATGATGGGCTGAATGGCCTCCTCTACACAATAATAACCCTGTGCCTCTGGTAAAACACCCTGCCAGAGGCCGACTGACAATAGTGAGGAAGGATATTAGCTCCAACAATGTGGAGTTTGTATGGATAGAGCTTAGAAACGCCAAAGGGCAAAATCCATTCGTGGAGATTGTATGTCAACTTCCAAACTATAGCAGTGATGTTGGGAATGACATTAAACAGGTAATTAGAGGCATATGCAATAAAGGAACATCTGTAATTGTGCGTGACTTGAATCTGCTTATAGATTGGGCAAATCAAATTAGTAACAATACCGTCAAGGAGAAATTCCTGGAGTGTACTTAGGACGGTTTTCTGGACCAATAAATTGAGGAACGAACTCGAGAACAGGCCATCCTTGACGAGGTATTGTGTAAGGAGAAAGGAATGTTTGACAATCTAGTTGTGAGAGGTTCCTTGGGGATGAGTGACCATAATATAGAATTCCTCTTAAAGATGGAGATTGGTGTCGTTGATTCGAGTACTATTTAAATCGAATTTAAATCGAGGAAACTCTGATGACATGAGGTGTGAGTTCGATAGGGGAACGTTACTTAAAAGGGATGATGATGGAAAGGCAACGGCAAACATTCAAGAGCGTGTGGGTGAGCAGCAAAAATTGTCCATTCCTGTCTGCGCAAAAGTAAAATAAGAAAGGTGGCAAACCATGACTAACAAGGGAAATTAGAGGTGGTAGTAGATTCAAGGTAGAGACATACAAATTAGCCAGAAAGATCAGCAGACATGAGGAGTGGGAGCAATTTAGAATTCAAAGGAAGACAAAGGGATTGATTAAGAATGGGAAAAGGCAGGAAACAAAAATTAGGAATAAATGGGTCTTTTTCAGATTCGCCAGAAGTGGCTAGTGGAGTTCCCCAGGGATCAGAACTTAAACCCCAGCTATTCACAATATACGCTCATGATTTAGATTAGGCGATTAAATGTAATATCTCCAAATTTGGAGATTACA
The DNA here is from genome assembly GCF_021869965.1 of Rhincodon typus. Classification (NCBI taxonomy): domain Eukaryota; kingdom Metazoa; phylum Chordata; class Chondrichthyes; order Orectolobiformes; family Rhincodontidae; genus Rhincodon; species Rhincodon typus. Next base: position 5,166,795 of record NC_063354.1, on the reverse strand, counting down.
AATCTGGGTGAGAGCTATGAGGAGAATGCAGAAACGCTTCAGTGTAAGTTGAGTGAGTGAGAAAATGCATGGCAGATGCAGTATAATTGGGATGAAGAGGAGATTGTCCACTTTGATGGCAAAAGCAGGAAGCTAGATTATCTGCTTGGCCATAAAGTGAGAGAGGGGAATATGCAACAAGATCTGTGTGTCCTCACACACCAGTCACTGAAAGGAAGCAGGCAGGTGCAACAGGTGTTAAAGAATCCCCTCATAGTTAGAGGATTGGAGTACAGGAGCAGGGATGTCTTGCTGCAATTACACAGGGCCTTGGGGAGAGCACACCTAGAGGAGGATGTTCTAGCATTAGGGGGAGTGCAGACTGATTCCTGGGATAGCAGGACTGACACACAGGGAGAGGTCGAATCAGTTGGGATTATATATTTGCTGGGGTTCAGAAGAACGAGAGGGGAAATCACATGGAAACCTCTAAAATTCTACAGGTCTAGACAGAATAGATGCAGGAAGGATGTTCCCAGAACCAGGAGTCACAGTCTACAGAGTAAACCATTTAGGAGTGAGATGAAGACAAATTTCTTCACCCAGAGTGGTGAGCCTATGGAATTCACTGTTACAGTACACAGTTCAGGCCAAAACGTTGTATGATTTCAAGAAGTAGTTAGATAAAGCACTTAAGGTTTTAGAGTAGATTTGCAGCTCGGGTTGTGGATGTTGTGGTTGGTTGGCTCGCCGAGCTGGTTTGTTATTCCGCAGACATTTCATTACCCTGCTGGGTAACTTCATCGGAGGCTGCACTGATGATGTTACCCAGCAGGGTAATGAAACGTCTGTGGAATAACAAACCAGTTCGGCGAGCCAACCAACCACAAGACATAGCACTTGGGGAAAAGCAGCAATGGGCTATCGAGTTGGGCAATCAACCAGAATGAATAGCTGAGCAGGCTTGAACGGCCAAATGGACTATTCCTGTTCCTTTTTATCTACGTTACTATGGGCCAGAACTCTCTCCCTAATGTCGTCGTGGGCGTCCCTACACCAAATGGACTGCAGTGGTTCAAAAGGCGTCTCACCACCACCTGAGACAAAACTTTGTGCTCTTCCAGTAAATCTGGTGAAGCAATTTTATCATCAACACTAACCTTTTAAAGTAATTCATCACTCAACTCCAAATCACAACTGAAAACTAAAACCCAGCCAGACTGAGCAAGACGAATCTGGAATCTGTGTTTATTTATTTATATTGTATCAAAAAACAAACATGCAGAGTCTGGTCACAGCCTCAGCTCTTCAAAGCGTGTTCTTTATGTGAAGTGCAGACTCTATTCTCTCGACAGATGTTGCAGAAATAAAAATCAGAGATGAATGAGAGTTCTGTGTGTTTTGGGTGGGGGTTTGTGGACAGAACATTCACTAATGTTCCTATCGCAGCATCTACAACTCGACTGTGCAGAAAGGCAAGGGCAGCAGATTCAGGGCAGCCCCTCCAAGCCACTCACCCAACCAGACTTGGAAATATAATCGCTGCTCCTTCAGTGACAATAGGTCAAAATCCTGGAACTTCTTGCCTAACAGCAACGTGGGGTATCCCTACACCAGTGATTTTTTAGGCTCTCTGCAGGGCCAACAGGAATGGGCAACTGATGTTAGACTAAGCAACAATGCCCACAACTATGGATAAATAAAAAAAGGGATCAGGGCACAGAGACAATCTTCAGCCTCTTCTTGGGAAAGTGGCAATAACATCAGTAACACAGGAACCTACTCAGAGAGGTGGCCCCGATTCATGTCTCACTGGAAAGAGGTACCTCTGATAATGCAGCACCCATCAACGCAACTCTCTGATCTACGGGAGAAGCTCCTCTGTGTGTGGGAAGGACAGTGAATGAAGCACAGGAACAGAGAGCAACCAAGATGAGTCAACATATGACTAGTTCTTCGCCATGCTCAGGTACAATTAGGGGGTGAAAGACCACCTTAGCTACTGTGCTGGTATCCATTAATACACTGTGGCATCACCGCGAACAGACCCATGCAACCCAAACATTTACACACAGCCCGATGTGAGATTCAGGCTTAGACTTTGCTGCTAATTTCTTCTACAGCGCCAATGGCTTGTAGGGTGCTACCCGAGAGTCGAGGGATTGGCTGTGGGGTGGGGTCTGCAGTTTGCAGGAACATCCCATCAGCATTTCCTTGGACAAGACTCAAAATAATTGTCAATGTTCCTGGGAGATTACCCTTTCAAGTTTCTAAATTCTGGAGAATATAGGGCCGGTAGAGAAAGGCTGTACACATCCCTGGAACCAAGGATAGCAGATCTTCAATGCACTCTTACCAAAGTTTAATTATGGTGAATAAAACTCTGCTCCAGGTCTCATCAAAGGCCCCACATAATTGCAATGAGGTTTCATTATTCTTAAACTCCAACCCTTTTGTACTGAAGACTAATGTTCCATTTGTCGAAAAAGTGTCAGAGAGGGGGCAAGGCAAGACTCTTAAGGTTCAGATTTCCCAGCTGGAGGTTCCAAACAGAATGGACCATTAATAGAAACTGCCATGTTTTACACTGTGACACCCAATTAAGAACTGAATTTGAATATTTCTCATTTTTGTTGTCCAACAGATAGCACTGGCAAACCACAGGTGTGGTAACCAATTCGGTCTCATCTGTGCACGTCAATAAAAGTTATCAGACAATATGGTCAATGTGTACATTACATCTGTCACCATTCAGCAAGAAGATTTACAGTCTGTCTTTCTCCTTCAGTGTTTGGACCTCTACAATGAATTTCACAGCAGCAGTATGTCTCCATGCTGCCTCTAGCTGAATAGTTGGGGAGTGATATGTTGGATTTTTTAAGGGGAATTGATTGCTGAAAATGTTGACTTGCCCAAGGAGCCTCACTGCTGATGATGTGCATTACACACCACTTCAGTAGATAACAAATGAACAGTAACCAAGGAAATGCGCACACACACACTCCTTGCTTTTTGTTCTTCCATGTTACTAACAATCATACCAAAACTGTGCACATTATAGCATCTAAACACAAGTAACACACTCAGCGACACATCACTGAACTGCAATTCAATATATCTGGACACCCAATTATCTCCATCTCCACTCAGCTCATGTTGCTGACAACACTGGATTAGAATCAAATACCACACCGAGGAGGCCGCAGCACAATACAGCTTTCTGAAATCTAGTGCTCTCAATCTTCACATTTCTATTGTAGCATTTCAGAAGCAGTTCCAGACACAGAACAAATCACTTTCCTCAAAGGATCACTCATCTCAATTATCTGCCCGATAACTTCCTTGACTTTTCCTGTCTGGTCTGCTCCTGCCACTTCGAACAGGATTGGGGATAAGAGGTCACTGTTTGATGTTGCTGTGGAGAACTTCCTGCACAGGAAACACACCAGAAAACTTTTCACAGTCTCGCCTGCCACCTGTGGAAGCTGCTCACCCAGTCATGGCTCCCCCTGTTCCAATGATCAGCAGTGTCAGACCAACCCCCTGCCCCCAGGGGAGCTGGATTTCCTGCCTTGTTCAGAATTCACACACAATGACTTCCTGCATCTTTGAGAATGTGCCAATTTGCTGAGGTAAACATACAACGAGCTTAATCAGTCATTGTTTTGCCATGTCATTAGTTCAACTTGAAAAGAATTACAAGTTTAAAAGCTCCAAGTGGGACATGAGTGAGAAACCGATACAATTTTACAAGGGGTTTGGGTAGTACAGGACTGTTGATTCACAAAAGTACACACCAAGAACCTTTTTAATGCTGGTTTATTACTGATGAAGTTCATTGCAATGAACTTCCATTAAGTGGAACCAGTTCACCCATTGGAAAGGAATCCACGTTCTTGCCCCGGATCAATATCCAATTAGTCCTAGTGTTTAGAAACAGTGAATCTTAACAGGAATTTGGGGGTGGTGGTGTTTGGCTGTGATGCCTCCTGCAGGTGAGCTGACTGTTAGCAATTATCACCACAACTGTTAAAATGTGATGGTGCTATGGGTGGAAGGGGTGAAATCCAGTATCTCTTCTAACCAAGTTGTTTCAGAGATAGTAGGAACTGCAGATGCTGGAGAATCTGAGAAAACAAGGTGCAGAGCTGGATGAACACAGCAGGCCAGGCAGCACCACAGGAGCAGGTAGGTCAGCGTAACCTCAGTTTTAATGACCCTTTTGCAAACTGATCTGTAATCATGGGCATCCAACAAACATGAGGAAATGCAGCACCCCCAGGCAAAGTTCAATACTGACATCCTCGGAGCCCAAATATTCGCAAAAATAAGAAAAAAATAACCCTCTCTGGTCTTAAGCAAAAAAAGTGTGAACTCTGTCTGGGTCTACTTGTGAGCTTTGTTCCATTCTCAGCTTCCCCTCCAATGTGAAAGCCACTCTCATTCTTTTCCCTGCTCAGGCCTCACTCACTGTGCGCCCCCCACCCCAGGGGAGAC
>NC_063354.1:5103937-5162309 GCF_021869965.1 Rhincodon typus | reverse complement strand
GCTCAGGCCTCACTCACTGTGCGCCCCCCACCCCAGGGGAGACCCTGTATGTGTTACCATGAGCGGTCACTTACCCGGAATGCAGGCCTCAGTCAGTCAGCATTTTCATAGACTCCCCACCTCCCTCCAATCTTCATACATCTGCTGACGCAAGTTTGAGGGGCACTAATCTCCAGGGGAGATGATGGCCTGGTGGCATTATCACTGGACTGTTAATCCAGGAAACCCAGCTAATGTTCTGGGGACCCGGGTTCAAATCCAACCACGGCAGATGGTGAAATTTAAATTCAATAAGAATCTGGAATTAAGAGTCTAATAATGTCTGTGAATCCATAGCTGATTGTCAGGAAAAAAACCCATCTGGTTCACTAATGTCCTTTAGGGAATTGAAACTGCCATCCTTACCTGGTCTGGCCTACATGTGACTCCAGACCCACAGTAATGTGGTTGACTCTTAATTGTCCCCTGGGCAATTAGGGATGGGTAATAAGTACTGGCCTGAACACCAATTTACTCATCCTATGAGTGAATAAAAAAAAATCTCTTAACACCATCTGACAATACAGTACATCATAAAATTAAAACACAAGCCAAACAGACTTACAAATGTATTACTGAATATATAAAAACAGATTAGTGAAAGAGTACTTACATACAGTATAAGCATTTTAAAATTTACAACATCACCCCTCCATCTGTATCTTCAGCTTTATTTAATACCATTCATTAAAAATAATACGTAATCCATGTTTGACTAAATGCTTTCTAAACTCCTCACAACATCATTAAATGGCTCCCATCCCAAAGCAATTAATTATCACTCAGCCTAGTTTGTCACTGAAAGTGACAGTGAACGAGATTTCATTGGAGAGTCCGGGAACTTGGCAGACACATGTAACCAACAACCTGGGGCTGAATACAGTGAAGAGGACACGAGTTATAATAGAGGGTTTTCCCCTCCAGCCCTTTCAAACACCACATATTCACAATGACCCAGCACAGTTCATGGAGCTGTCATGAGCCAATCTCACCACTTTGCTCAGGTTCATTCATCGTGGCATAAAAGGTGAGCAACTTTAATCTGTCATATTTACAGCTATTACCACAGCTGCCTTGTGGTACCTTCTCAATAATCAACAACTCATTACCACTTTCTACTCCTTTTAAAATAAATACTGGGCAGGATACTGACAAAAAAAAAGGAGATCGACTGGAGCTTATAAAATTAAAATCAAAATGTCATTACCGGTGGGATAATACATCCCAGCCCCTGTGACACAAATCAGAATCCTCCTGTGCAAAGTCTAAGGGCTGGTCCAACATTAGTGGATGACCTTATACAGCCTCGTCATGTCTGTCTCCACCAGGAGATCTTACAAGGCTAACTGTTCTCCACCAAAGACTGTAACATCAGACAGGGTGGAGCTCAACATTAACTTTTATAGACTGCTCCCTTAACAACACGACAGAACAGTAAAACATTGCAAAATGGAAGCAGGCCATTTGGACCATTGAAACTTTACTGGTCATTCCATTTACATGAGCCATATCATCCAATCTGACTCTCCCATACGTTCCTCACATCTTTATATGTTCCTCTTTCAGAAGCAATAATTTCAGGACCTCTTTAGTACAATCTGCCTGCAAAGCATGAAAGACAACACTTTTCACCGTGCCTCCATACACATGACAGTAATAAATCAAATCAAGTTTCCTCCACAAAAATTCACAGATTTTGCTTTAACAGCACTCTGAGCAAAGAATCTCACACTCCATGTGAAGGTGTAACATCTTGATCAGTTGATACTGCTCTGAACAATCTCAGCCTTCAAAATCACCTGAATTTTGCAGCACCGTCTCCAGTGAACAAAATGCTCCAAATTCTGAAGTTGTCTTCAACAATGAAGCCCTCCTGGTAAAACATTGGAGTTCACCTACACTGTAATTTTACATCTTTCCAGTAAAAGCGATGCCTAAAAAAATGCACACATTTACTCCAGGCCTTGCGCTGAAGTTGGAGTAGTTCGACACTTTCTCCTGGTTTTAACATTCCATTCACTTACTCCTGGATTGTTTGTGTTATGGTGATACAAGCCCTTGGATCAAACTGGACAATGTGCAGTAAGCTCACAGTTGCTCATTCATGGCTGTATGAATATCACCCTCAGCTCAGTCAGAGATTGAGGAGGGTGTGGGGAGTGGGTGGGGTTCAATTGGCACTCCAAAGGCATGAACTTAAAAATCGCGGAGGATTGGTTCAACTCCCAACGAGGAGTGGAGATGCTGGAGGACAGGAAGAACAGAGTCCCGACCATCTGAAGTACGTCAGAGTTAGTGTGTTACAGCACAGAATGAGGCCCTTTGGCTCATCATGTTGACACCAGTCACCAAGCACCTTACTCCAACAACTAAACCATTCCATCGCTGAGGCCTCTGGGTTTCTATTCTTAATGAAAGATGTCAATAACAATTTCCCAATGTCACAATGAGGGCCGATTTGTTGACAGTCTTGTAAACACCATGCTCCACATGGTTTCTTACACACCCATGTGGGGCATGCTCCGAAATGATTCATGTCCACGGCTCAAGCCCAACTCCAGTGACCTTGCTTCCAGCCAATAAAGGAGCACGGTGCAGTTTCACCATCAACTCCCTTGGTTAACACTACAGACTAATTGATAAGTTCACTGCTACACCATTTGCCAACTCTGTGGTGATCTCGAACTTCTACTCCCCCCAGTTACAGAGAATACGCACTCAAGTCTTAACCATGCCATCTTAAACTAATGCAGCCACTAGATAGGACTACTCCTCCTCACACTGGAAAGGTTGGGGAGTCTTTGGAACTCTCTTCAGGAAAGGACAGTGGAAGCACAGTCTTTCCATGTTTGTAAGGTGGAGGTAGATAAATTCATGTAAAGCCTGGAGGAGGAAGAGGAGGTGAAAGGTTATTGGGGGTAGGTGGGAATATGGAATAATCAGACCTTATTGAAAAGCCCTGAGTAAGCTCAAGAGGCAGAATGGCCTTCACCTGCTCAGAAGTAAGAAGAGCTCCTGAAATTCTTAAAAAGCAACATGACCTCATCCATTCTACAAAGCCTCAGATTATTTGCACCATTCCTGTAAGGCTGTGCAGGGGTGGAGAGGGAGTGGGACTTATGGAATGGACAGAAAAAAAAAGAAACAGGTATTGTTGTGTAAGAGCTTCAGGACCCTGCAGTGACCTTGCGATGAGGTCACAGAACTACATGTCACTCAGTATCAATAGCACTGTGTGGACACAGTTAGATCATTTGACAACAGACCAACTATAACATGGACATGAACACACAAAGATTAGATCAGTCCTTGCCTTATAATTGGGAGCCTGGTATATTTTGATTACTATGCGTGGCAGTAGAGAACATATTTAATTGTGTTATTTTGAAGTCCAAGCCTGAAGCCCGCTCTTGACTTTGCTTTTTCCTTGGCCAGTTTGCCTGCCATTCACAAACTCCATGTGACATCAAACCACATGATAAATGAGGCAGTGAGTGGATTTTTTTTTTTTAAGGGTGGTGGTCTTCTCAAAACATCCTTCCAATAACACTGGAAACAGCACCTCCACAGCAAGGACAGGAATAATGAACAGTATTTGAATTTTGTCCAGATGACATCTGGCTCACACTATCCATGCCTTGGGATTCTGGTTGTTGTGCCAGGCATCGATGGTGGAAAATTGTTCCTCCTAGTATGAGCATTACCTCAGTGAATGTTTACAGTAATAGGTCTTTCCAAATTTGTCACAAATTGCACCTACTTGTGGTGCTTTAAGGTGCAATTTGCGTCTGCCAGATGAATGATCTAATAAATAGTACAGCAACACCATTTGTAACTGTGTTCAGAGCAAGAGTGGACAGCACTGTGATCATCCAGGTGATTGTGGAGAGGGTGTTTCAGACCCAGCATACAGGTTCCCTTATTTAATGTCATTGCTGAATTAAGGTACATTTTATTAAAGCTCTTCATCTCACACTCATCAGGACAATTCACAAGAATGGTAGATGCATCTACCAGAGTTCACTTGCCAAACAAACAGCACTTCCATCTTGAGCAGTATAAAACGTCATTCCTCTTTTTCTTTTAAAAATTGTTTATTGCAAAATATCCGGAGGAGTGCAAGAGGAAAAGCTTTAACAAAAAGTGTGCCATTTTTCAGCAATTACTCCATTTACGTCTGACCAAATGGCTTCCTTTTTTTTCAGATTCTGTCTGCAACCACCTCGCTACCTCCTGCCAACCCACGCCATTCAAAAATGAGGTGATGCAGCTGGGCACAGACTCCAAGGGGAAACCAAAACTGGAGGTGATTCAGCTATAAACTCATGACATGTAATTATTCCCCCTGCCCCTCTGCCCTGGTGTAGGGGAATTCCCAAGTGTTGACACAACCCAAAGCACTCACGTGGTCTCCATCTTCAAAGAGACAATATTAATCAGCCAGAGAGAACATGGGAGATTAATATGGAACCAGTGAAGCATTAGGCAGAGGGTGTTAGGCAGGGATTGGAATGGTTTTATCATGTTTGGCATTAAAAAGAATACATTCCAATCCTCTGACTCATCCACATTAAACATGTGAAAACACAAAGCAATGAACACAGTTTGCAACAAGGTTAGCAGCAAGACTAATCTTGTGATGACAGTCCATAGTATTAGACTCTGACAAACACAGGGACAGAGTTTTTCTCACACTGTGGGGGTGGGTGTCAAAGTGGGAGAGATTTCTGTATTAGGGGCGATGCAGGGGGATGTTTTTCACACTGTACATTATTGAGAGCTCATTCCATTTACACACACGGGTAAAAAATTTTAATGGGAAGTTCTGTCCCTCACCAGGATCCTGTAGGCTCCGATTTCTAGGCACACGCTTAAAAAGGCACCAACAGCTCCTCACTCTCGGAAACCCAGGAGCATCGCTCACTCATCGTCTGCTTATCATTCCGACATCCCCGGAAATGGCAGAAGTGATGCTTACCCAGCGATTCTCCTGAAGGCTGCCCAAGAGAAAAAGGGACATTCCCTCCCTCTGGAGGGAAATGAGAGGCCATCGTGAGTGACCAAGGCAGTCTGGACAGAGGTGGCTGTAGAGGGCACCCCCTGTGGGAGGCTCCAGTGCAACAAGAGGATGAATGCTCATCTGTCAGGGGATGGACCACTGTCTGCTTAATGCTTCATCTTCCTACAAGTACCAGTTATCAGCACAGCCTCCACAGAGAACTGTCACATGGGAGGTTGGGAACTAGGCATCTCTACAGGTACCTCACGTGCAGTCAATTCTTCAATTCGGAAGAAGAGCCACAGTGAACTCAAAATGTAAACTCTATTTCTCCCCTTGCAGATGCTGTTGGACCTGCCAGTTTCTGCAGCATCTTGTATTTTTTGCTGGTGTTGTGAGTGCGAGAGAGGATACAGTGTGGAACTGCCCAGGACGAGATAGGACGGATAGCTTTATAATGGTCAGCTCCCAGCTTCATTAAAAAAGACGGACTACAACACCCCAGCATTATCATTGGCTTACTAACAAATAGGACCAAAATCCTACAGATTCCCAAAACAAAGCACCTTACAAAAGGCAGGGGAACAGCTTGGCATTCTAAAGGCTTTCCAAGTTGCGTCCTATGTAAATGCGTGTTAAAGTCGGTTTTTCAGACAAAATCTTCAGCTGAGAATTGAGGGGTTGACTTTTACATGAGTAACATTTTGGAGGAGGTGAAATACCCCCCTATCCCTCCCATCGCCTGGCTTTCACAGAGTAAAGGTCAGTGTTCCTGTCAACCCCAATAGGGAGCTTTGGAGTTAGGATCAGATTCTGTGATGCAGGTTTACACCAGTCAGAGTTGATCTTCAGCAGTGAGCAAGCAGTGCATGGATTTTAATTTTTATGCTTAAAAAAGTCAGGGGTCAAGTATCACACATGATTGATCCTTACCAAGTGTGTATGGAACTTGAGAAAACGTAGCCAACCAGACACTGATATAAAACAAGGCCTGGTTTCTATCCTGAGTTTTACAGATATATTCATGTTGACCAAAGAATGGGCAGGTTTGGGTGGCGGCAGGGGTGGGGGAAGAGCTGCAGCAAGATAATGAGTTCCTGCTATTCCATTCCTGGGAAAACATGCCCTTGTCTCAGAGCTGCCGTGCCCCAAACCACTATGGTTTCATTGGAGACGCGAGGGACTTGCCTCAAATGGAAGCACTTGCTACTCTCCGGGCAACGGTTCAAACCTCACTTCTAAAGGCTTTAGCACAGATCGGAGCCTCTGAGTGCCAGTACTGAGGGTGGGGCATCCAATAAAACATTGGACCCAGGCCCCAGCTGTTCCTTCAGGTTCACTTCAAAGAGAGATCCCATAGCACTGCTTTCAGTAACTGCAGGAGTATTCTCCCCAGTGTCCCAGGCTGATACTTGTTCCTCACATCAACATCACGGACACTGATTATATGTTCATTCAGTTCATTGCCAATTACAGGACCGCACTGTGCGCCACATTTTCTGACACTTCAAAAGGCATCTCATCAACTCTACAACATTTTGCAATGTCAAGACATTGGGAAAGACTCTGCATAAACTAAAGACTTTATTTTCTCTCTCTCTCTCACACACACACACACACACACACACACACACGTGGTTGCATACATTATGAGTTGAACGAATCAGGTTACATGACTGTAGTCTCCCTCAATGTTGGAGACTCCTACACTGCACTATTCCTTGACAGAAAGGCGCTGACTGAGAGATGTAGGACCTGTTTGGCCCATTTGTTGTAAACACAATAAATCAGCCCAACAACACAGTGCTGGAGAGCAGATGGAAGGCTAAACAATCCAGCAGTCTCCACAAAACTCAATCAGCTCTTTCCAATAAACAGCACAAACTTGATTTAGAAAAATCACCTGTTAGTTAAAAACTAGGCAATTCATTTCTCCAAAGGTTGTCGAATGAACATAAATAAAACCGAAGAAGTTAGAACTTTTCTTTAAAAACAACAAAATAATAATCAAACTGCTTCTTAATCAGCACTCTCAGCCTTTCCTCAGTGTTAATGACACAGTGCTGTCTGCGAAAACAGACCCAGGTTTGAGGGAACAAAGTGATTCTCAGCAATAGCTGACTCAGGGGGTTAGACAAAGTCAAAGTCATTCACAGAGTTCCCAGCTCCAGAATCACTTCCACCGCCACCTACAGCTACACCCACTCCCCAGGAGAGAGAGAGAGAGAGAGAGAGAGAGAGAGAGAGAGAGAGAGAGAGAGACAGACAGAGTGAGACATGCAGCACTGGGGGTGTGTCAGAAAGGAGGGGGAGGGGGAAAGAGAGAGGAGATAGAGAATACAAGTCGGAGGGAAGTAGATTGAGAAGTCTGCATGGAGGAATCGGTCAGCCTTGCTTCTGTACCTGGAGGTTGTAGTGTTCAATTGATCTCCAGTTTCCCTGTAGCTGAGGTGGGTTGGTGTCAGAAACCCATTGACAGACATTGATGGAAGGACAGATTTGACACCTCGCCCTTCACAAGCTCCTGAAAACTCTGACAGGTGGCACAGTGCTCCTGCCAACGTGTGCACAGCAAGCTCCCATTAACAGCAAGCAGATAAATGAGGACCATGAGGCTCCCCCATGACTGGCACAGGCAGTGCTAGCTTCAATTACGTGGCCACTTTCCCCACAGTTGGACCCAAATCCACAACCTTCGGGCTCTGGGGAAAGTGTGTGTTATTCATGGAGCTACAACTGACAGGCCTTCACTGCACCACCACCTCAATTAGTTTTGTACATCAAGGCTCTCGCCCATTTCTGCACTTAGCCTGCTGCCTGTACCCATCTCAGCTGCTACCCCCAGGCCAGCACTCAGCTTTATTTAGCCAATAATACAATAACACTAGATGACACTGTGTCAAAGGTTGTTCTTAGCAAAAGCAGCAGAAAACAGAAAGCTAGTTCGCCTGAAGCAGAGATAAACAACATCAGGGCCTGTCTACAGCTGTGCAAAAAAAAAGTGATTGGCTGCATTGGACAGGATTCAGTCAGAGCCGCCATCAAAAAGTGAAAAAGGAAATACAACACTGTTTTCTTCATCCTCCGATTACTTCCAGGAGGGGGCTGTGAACAACCGGAAAGGTTGTGGAATCTCCAAGGTTTCGGACACATTCTGTGGACTGGGAGGCAGCTACATGAGAGAGAGGTAGCAGCCAGAGGGCAGAGGGAGAAAGCAGTGGATGGAGATGGGAGTGTATGCACATGTAGGGCGGGTGGGGGTACATGTGCATGTGGCCAAAAGTGCATATGTGCACACATGTACACGTATGTTTACATGGGTACGTGGAGCACAGTGTGCATGAGCACATGAACATGATGTCCACATTCAGAGGCAGCAGTTTAAAACGAAGAGGAAAAATAACGAAAGACTCAGGGTCTGAGAGAGAAAATGTCCATTTTAAGTGTTTTACAAAAGAAATGTGGAATAATCCTAAAACAGTCTTAATAAAACTGGAAAAAATATAGCCGCAATTTATTTTGTTCTAGGGATCCAATTATCTCACAATCACCATGTGACATTAATCATTTGGAATCCAAAGTGGTCCAGGTCACTGCTACAACAGTAAAAACCGTCAACAGGACAGACCCACCTGATTTATTACACACCACAGGGCATACTAGACATTCATAATTTTGTACCCAATAGATTAGGAAACTCACACCCACACACAGTACGCAGATGTGTTTCTTTTTTATGCACTTCTGGGATATGATTGGCTGGCCCAGCATTTATTGCCCGTCCCTAGTTGCCCTCGATAAGGTGGTGGTGAGCTGCCTTCCTGCACCGCTGCAGTCCATGTGCTGTAGGGACACCCATAATGCCCTTAGGGAGGGAACGCCTGCATTTCAGTGACACTAAAGGATACTCAGCGACATGTCCACACTGAAAGAAAGAGATTTCCAAGTCAGGCAACATGTGACTCAGACAGAAGCCTGCATTTGGATGGTGGGTCCATAAAATTCTGCATCCGGATGGTCGAGAAACTCACTTAGAAGGTGCTAAGTGCACCATGGTGAGTTTTTGCAGAGTCTCTGATAAATGATACACAGTGCTGTCACTGGGCATCAGTGGTGGAGACAATGAAATGGTGGAAGTTGTGGATGGCAGTGGTGCCAATCAAACAAGCTGCTTTGTCCTGGGTAGTGTTGAGCATCAAGTGTGGTTGAAGCTGCACTCCTCCAGGCAGTGGGGTGGGGGGGGCGGTGGGGAGAGGTGTGTGTGTGGTGGTATTCCGTCACACTCCTCGACTTGTGCCCTGTCAATGGTGGACAAGCTCTGGGGAGTCAGGAGGGTCTATATTTCAGAATTAGAAATCACAGACTGAAGATGGATAGGAGCACGAACTATCACTCCTCACAGCATCATTGAATTCCCTTCCCCACAGAAAAAGGAGAGACTTGGTCATTGAATATAGCAGAGGCTGAGTCAGACAGATTTCTGACTGAAGTAATGGGGGTCAGGAAGGAAGTCAACTTAAAACTACAATCAGATCAGTCGTGATCGTACTGAAAGGTGCAGCAGGTTAGAGGGGCTGAATGGTTTCCTCCTGATTCTAAATCTCATTACGCTCTTTGTCTGACATTTGTACCCCAGGCCGAAGGTGACACTACTGGAAATTGATCAAAATCCTTCCCTCCAATTGCTGTAAACATGATGTGGGGACACTGCCTTGGCTAATGAGGCATGATCCAAGTGAGAACAGATCTCGAACATCTGTGGGACAGGACACAAGCTGTTCTCCAGCTCTCTCTGGGTAGTTGCTGCAAAGGGCTGTCTTGATCAATCCCCTCCAGGCACCGTCACGTAAAGAGACACAGAGGCAACGTGACCCACAGCAAGCAGACAAACCCATACTCGGCCATTTGCCCCCCAGTGTACAGGGTGAGCTGGTGGGAGGAGGTACTGCTGTAACTGTGGTGCACGGGAACAGGCAGTTAGGGTCAGACACAGAGAGATTGACGCAACCTCTCCCCTCATTGCCTGCATGGCAGTGGGCACAGTACACACACACATGGTTTCTGAGGAAGGATGCTCTTGAGGGAGTGCAGCGAAGGTTACCAGGCTGATTCCAGGGACGGCGGGTCTGACATACAAGGAGAGATTGACCAGGTTAGGATTGTTTTCGCTTGAGTTCAGATGAATGAAGGGGGGTCATCTCATAGAGACGTATAAAATTCTGACAGCACTGGACAGGGTAGGTGCAGGGAGAATGTTCCTGATCATGGCTGTGTCCAGAACCAGGGGTCACAGTATGAGGATTCGGGGTAGACAATTTAGGATGGAGATGGAGATGAAGAGACATTTATTCACCCAAAGGGTGGTGAGCCTGAGGAATTCATTACCACAGGAAGTAGTTGATGCCAAAACATTGAATGTATTCAAGAAGCGACAAGATATAGCACATGGGGCGAATGGGATCAAAAAGTTATGGGGAGAAAGCAGGATTAGGCTATTGAGTTGGATGATCAGCCATGATCGTGAAGAATGGTGGAGCAGGCTCGAAGGGCCGAATGGCCTCCTCCTGCTCCTATCTGTGTTTCTATGCACCATTCATTATCCCTGCAGTTAGTTCTGGCAATCACAACAATGGGTGGGACTGGCTAATCGATCAGTATTTATAGTTGCTGCTGAACTTCCTACAATATGGAACAGCCTACAGAGCTGCACAGAGGGGAGGGATGTACAATTAGGAAACCTGGCTCATCAGAAAGCCTCTGGGATTGTGCCAACAAATAAAAGGGGACAAGTTGTGACAACTGTCTTTTCAAAGAAAATCCATTCAATGCTTTGCCCGACTTCCCCTAAATCTCCAATCTCTCAATAAGCCACACTGATCAAACCAGTAAGCTTTCACTTCTCTCCAAAGCTAGCTCTAACCGTTAAATGCAAATTATGTCAAGGCAAATATTTGAAAAAAGACGTGCAGAAAAACCAAACTCTTAAATAAATACAAGCAGCCTGCAGCCAATTTGAAAAACCCCAGCTGCTTTTATCGGCTTACTTACCCTTGAGATTGTTTCACTTTCTGCTGAATGACTCAGGCAATGGCATGTGGCAGAGGGGACAGGGATGGCGGGGGGGGTGGGGAGAGAGAGAGAGAGAGAGAGA
This sequence comes from Rhincodon typus, assembly GCF_021869965.1. Lineage (NCBI taxonomy): Eukaryota > Metazoa > Chordata > Chondrichthyes > Orectolobiformes > Rhincodontidae > Rhincodon > Rhincodon typus. Next base: position 5,151,120 of record NC_063354.1, on the reverse strand, counting down.
GAGAGAGAGAGAGCGCACGAGAGAGACAGACAGACAGACACAGAGACAGAGAGGAGTGAAAGTGGGGGTGGGGGGGTGGAAGAGAGCCGTCAAGGTGAGGGGAAAGAGACAGAAGTGGAGAGGTGGTGGTTTACAGGAGAGATCTCCCTCAGGCGGATATAAAAGATCCCATGGGATTATTGTGGGAAGAGCAAGGTAGTTATTTCTGGTTCCCTGACCAATAACAAAACCTCAAAACATTTTTTTGGCCATAATCTCTTTACTGATGGTGGATGCTTGCTGTGCAGCAATTGGCTGACACTGTTCATACATGACTGTACTTAAAGTATTTCACAGACAGTGGGGCGCTTTGCCATGTCCGTTGCTATATCAATGCAACCCTTTCCTCCATTGAGATATGTAAAGTTGACGTTCACTAAGCAAAGTCAGACCTTTAAAGTGTCAAGTGTTTATTTGGAGGCAACGTACCTGGTTCACTATTCCCTTTACAGAGTCATTAAAGCCTAGTATTAGGGACAGTTAATGTTTTGATTAATTATGTTGCCGAAAACACTGTTTCTCACCATGAACAGGGTTACTTGATCAGAAAAAGGTGCAAATGGAATGCACTTTAACACCTACAACAAAAATACCAAAATTAGACCTTTCTAACTCATATCCTTGTCTCACATCTTCAGCTTGTCAGCACTGAAATTTTGCAGCTCATTGGCTGTACAAAAATCAGCAATGTTGGTACTCAATCATCTTCAGTCTGCCTTCGAGAGAATCAGGAGCATGAAAATGGTGCTAATTATTTTTCACATTGTCTCAAAGCATACAAATGATCTTTAAGCTTGTGCTCAAGTAATTCCAAACAATCCCAGATACACTGAGCATCAAGACTGCACGTACCTTCCAGATAATTACAACCAAATATACTGTAAAAATAATTCAACGGGTCTGTTCTGAAAAAGGATGACTGGATGTTAATCTTGCTTTCTCTTCACAGATGCTGCCAGACCTGCTGAGACTCTTCAGCAATTTCATTTCTTGTTTCAGATTTCCAGCATTTGCAGTTCTTTGTCTTTGGTTGAAAGGGGTCTGATTGACTTTTTTTTAACATTAGTTCCATTAGAAACCATGGCAAGATTATTACATGTAAATAGTTACATACAAACGAGGGGGCGAGGGGGGAAAGAATAGAAATGAAGCTGTTCAACCTCTTAACCATTATTTACATAGAATAGAATAGAATCCCTACAGTGTGGAAGCAGGCCATTCAGCCCAGTGAGTCCACATCGACCCTCCAAAGACCATCCGACCCAGACCCACACCCCTACCCTATTACGCTGCATTTCCCATGGCTAACCCACCTAAGCCTGCACATCCCTGGACACTATGGGCAATTTAGCATGGCCAAACCAGCAAACCTTACACATCTATGTATTCTGGGAGGAAACTGCAGCACTCGGAGGAAACCCACGCAGACACGGGGAGAATGTGCAAACTCTACACAGACAGTCACCCAAGAGTGGAGTTGAACCCGGGTCCCTGGCACTGAGGCAGCAGTGCTAACCACCGAGCCACCTCATTTAACAAGATCGCGGCTAATCAGACTGTAATCACAAATCCACATTCTAGACTAGTCCAATAGCCTTTCACCTCTTTGCTTAATGAGAATCTACCAACTTCTGCTTTAAAATTAAAATTCAAGGACTCTGTGTCCATCACCTTGTCAGGAAGTGAGTCTGAAAAAGATGCACGAGTCTCAGAAACAGAACATTTTGCTTCATCTCTATTTTTAAACCAGGGATCTCTAGTTCTCGGTTCTCCCACAAGATGAAACATCTTCTTCATCTACCATGTGATGACCCCTCAAATCTTGTGTGTGTTCATCCAGTCACAGCCCACTCCAAACTCTAGTGGATACAAACCCAGCCTATCCAACCTTTCCTCATATGGCAACAGGTATTAGCTGTTAATCCTTCTCTGAAATGCCTCCAATGCAATTACATCCTTCCTTAAATAAAGTGACAAGTGCTATTCCAAATGTCGAACTGAAGCATAACATCTTTAATTTTGTATACAGTTCCCATTATATTAAATTATAACATTCTATTAGCTTTCATCATTACCTGCCGTACTAATCTTGTGATTCATGCACTTTGATGCCCAGATCCCTCTACATCTCAGAGCTGTGCCAACCTGTAGTACAATACCCTAAAAACTGCTGTCAGAAAAAAATCCAATTTTTTTGACATTGAGCTAAATCGTTGATGACCTATCTGTTTTGCAGGCCATTCTGAAGCAGCTTTCTGTACACAATATTGACATAGGCATCAAGAGACACACTCCAGGCCTGAGCCCTGCCCATTTTATGTCCCCTTTATGCTATTGGTTTGCTCTGAATGTGACCACCAAGGGTGGCATTCAACTGAAGGAATGCTAAATGGCGTCTACCAGAAATATTACAAACTCGTCCATATACAAAATGCAGGAGGGGAAGGAAAGCATTAAAAAGATTTGCTGCTGTTGGCCACTGCAGAGAGCTATGAACACAGCCCAGTCCATCACACAAGCCAACCTTCCATCCATTGGCTCCACCTACATTTCCCGCTGCCTTGGATAGCAGCCAACATCACAGACTCCTCCCACCCCAGTTATAATCTCTTCCAACCTGTTCCATCAGGCAGAAAACAAAAGCTTAAACACATGTACCAACAGGGTCAAGAACAGGTTCTCTCCTGCTGTTATTAGGCTTCAAAAAGGACCTCTCAAATTTCAAATCTAATGTTGATCTCGGTCTTTGTCTTTCTCGGTCTGTTCTATCACCCTATGATCTTTGTATGGAATGCTCAGCCTGTACTGCGCGCAAAACAAAGCTTTTCACTGTACCTAGGTACATGTGACAATAATAAATCAAATCTAATCACTTCTCTGATCATCACTGCCCCTCCTTTCTGGTCACAGACCCTTATTTCCAGGCCACCGTTGTATTCCAAGACCTAACATGGTTGTCTGAAATTAAAAAGAGTCTTGCCCAAGTAGCTCAAGATTACTCAACAGGCACGTGGAGTTTGTCATCAGTCAGATAACTGGTCCAAAATCTGAACTGGGCAAAGTATCAATGCTGAGGGTGCCACCTTTTGGACGTTGGAACCTGGTGACATTAAATTCTGCCGTTCAAAATCTTGCCTGTGTTAATTTCTCCTGGTTACAATTCTATTTGTGGATCAACTTACTCAATAGTTTAGCCTGTTACAGAGAGCATTTTGGAGATTCATACTACAATCATTCAAGAGAGGTGCCAGGGAATGTGGGTAAAGTCCTACCTACTGTCCAAAGGCAGGTTTACAGATAATATTGTTTTCCTGCTACATCCTATTTTCCACATAATTAAGCCACATGCTTCCTTTCTGCACAGCTGGGTGCCTGATCTGTGTGGTAACCTATCACTACGTTTAAATCTCCAATTCAGATACAGACACTGACGAGTTACTGTCTGTCTAGTGTGGAGGTGCCTGCCCACAGTGCTCACACCCAAATGCAGCCCACAGTTTTGTACACAAACAATTAATCTCTTGAATGAATACAATGGTCTACTAGTCCCTGTGGTACATTAGTCCCAACTAGAAACAACTTGAAGAAGGGGAGCAGACAGGGCGATTGGATCAACGTTAGTTTGGGTGTGAAGGAACCAGGCTGTAGACATGTGGATCCATTATTCCTAGTGGGTGGGTTAAGGATGAACAAACAAGTAATTTACAGAAAGGCAAAGTTATGGTGAACGCGAGGCGTTTACATGCTTTCTCCTCCCCCAATAACCCTTCACTCCCAAGAGGAAAAGACTGTTCCTTTCCAGCTGGTTTCTGCAGATCTAACTAATTCCCTTAAATCAGGAGTTTGTCATTCCATGCAGAAGTCTATTCCCACCAAGAATGTAAATTTCATTAATAGGAGGGATTGAGTTCAAGAGCCTTGAAGTTATGCTCCAGCTGAACGAAAGCCTGGTTCAGCCACATCTGGAGTATTGTGTCCAGTTCTGGTCGCCTCATTACAGGAAAGATGTGGAAGCGCTGGAAAAGGTGCAGAGGAGATTTACCAGGATGTTGCCTGGAATGGAGGGAAGGTCTTACGAGGAAAGGTTGAGAGAGCTAGGGCTTTTCTCTTTAGAATGATGAAGGATGAGAGGTGACTTGATAGAGGTGTACAAAATGATCAGAGGTATAGATAGAGTAGACATCAGGGAGACTTTCTCCTAGGGTGGAGGTCGCTTTTACGAGGGGGTATAGTTTTAAAGTGAAAGGAGGTAGACATCAGGGAGACATCAGAGGTAGGTTCTTTACTCAGAGTAGGGGCGTGGAATGCATTGCCGGAGATGGTAGTGGAGTCGGCCTCATTAGGGGCATTTAAGCGGCTATTAGATAGGCGTATGGATGATAGTATAAGGTAGGGGTGGAGGTTTGATAGACCTTAGGGTTCGGGTAAAAGTTCGGCACAACATCGTGGGCCGAAGGGCCTGTACTGTGCTGTACTGTTCTATGTTCTATGTAGAAAGCCATTGGGAGGCACAAGTCTAGTGTCAATCAAACAAAAAAGAGGTCAGAGGGAGTGCTTATGGTGCAGTGGTAGTGTCCCTCCCTCTGAGCAAAGAATCCAGGTTCAAAAGTCCCACCTGACCCAGAGGTGTGCAAGACCATCACAGAATGGGACAATGACTAAATACTTATCCTAAGGCTCTCATGGCATAGTGGTAACATCCCTACCTCTGAGCCAGAAGACCCAGAGCTCCCCCTGCTCCAGCATGCGTGTAATAACATCTCTGAAAGGATTGATTGGAAATATCTTAAAAAAAGGGTCCCATTGGAATTCCCAGCTATTGTTCCCCTATTATTTTGAGTTCAACCTGGTTTCTCTTCTACCTTTCCCTGGAAATTATCAGGCACTGGATATGGCATGTGCCACGCTGCACAGCTTTAGATAAATGGGAGGTGCTGCATTTTGGTAAGGCAAACCAGGACAGTACTTATACACTCAATGGTAGGGCCCTGGAGAACGTTGCCAACCAAACAGACCTAGGGGTGCAGGTTCATAGTCCATTGAAAGTGGAGTCACAGGCAGACAGGGTAGTGAAGAAGGTGTATGGTACGCTTGCCTTCATTGGTCAGTGCATGGAGCATAGGAGTTGGGATGTCATATTGTGGCTGTACAGGACATTGGTTACTGAGGTTTTACAGTAGATCTGCAGCTTGGGTTGCGGATGTTGTGGTTGGTTGGCTCGCTGAGCTGGTTCGTTGTTCCGCAGATGTTTCATTACCCTGCTGGGTAACATCATCAGTGTAGCCTCTGATGAAGCGCTGTTGTGTTTTCCTGCCTGGTTTTTAAACTCTGGAGTCCGTTGAGCTGGATTACCTCACTTCTGGTTTTCCTTCGCAGTGGAGTGTATATGGGGTTGAGTTCTATGTGTTTGTTGATGGCTTTCTTCCTGGAGTACCAGGCTTCTAGAAACTCCCGTGTCTGTCTCTGCTTTGCCCGTCCCAGGATCCCGGTGTTGTCCCAGTCGAATTGGTGGTTCTCCTTATTCATGTGGTTGTGCCTTTTTGTTGCCAATTGATGTTCGTGTACCCTTGTGGTTAATTTCCTTCCTGTTCCCCACTATGGGCACCCACTATGGACAGGACCAGTGTCATATACAAGATTCCCTGCAAAGACTGCAATAAACATTACATTGAACAAACAGGAAGGAAATTAACCACAAGGGTACACTAACATCAATTGGCAACAAAAAGACACGACCAATACTCACTCATCTCCATCCACATGGATAAGGAGAACCACCGATTCGATTGGGACAACACGAGGATCCTGGGACAGGCAAAGCAGCGACAAGCACGGGAATTCCTAGAGGCCTGGTTCTCCACGAAGAAAGCCATCAATAAACACATACAGCTAGACCCTATATATACTCCATTGTGAAGGAAAACCGGAAATGAGGTAACCCAGCTCAACAGACACCAGAATTCAAACAACAGGCGGGAAAACACAACAGCGCTTCATCGGAGGCTGCACTGATGATGTTACCCAGCAGGGTAATGAAACGTCTGTGGAACAACGAACCAGCTCGGCGAGCCAACCAACCACAACAGGACATTGGTTAGGTCACATCTGGAATACTGTGTGCAATTCTGGTCTCCCTGCTATACAAAGAATGTTGTGAAACTTGAAGGGGTGCAAAAAAGATTTACAAGGATATTGCTGGGGTCAGAGGCTTTGAGCTATAGGGAGAGGCTGAATAGGCTGGGGCTATTTTCCCTGGAGCGTCAGAGGCTGAGGGGTGACCTTACAGAGGTTTATAAAATCATGAGGGACATGGATAGGGTGAATAGCTAAGGTCTTTTTCCCAGGGTGGATGAGTCCAAAACAAGATGGCAAGGTTTAAAAGGTAACAGGGGAAAGATTTAAAAGGGACCTGAGGGGTAACTTTTTCACACAGAGGGTGGTGTGTGTATGGAGCAAGCTGCCAGAGGAAGTGGTGGAGGTGGGTACAATTATAACATTTAAAAGGCATCTGGATGTGTACATGAATAGGAAGGTTTTAGAAGGACAAGGGCCAAATGGGATTAGATTAATTCAGGTTATCTGATCTGCACGGACACGTTGGAAAGAAGGGTCTATTTCTGTGCTGTACAAGTCTGTGAAACAACAGCAACAGGAAAAACCTCAGAATCGCTGACGGGCACTGCTAGATGTATGCATGTAAAGACATTTCTCATAACCGCTCGCTACCTCTGATGTGTTGACACCTCTTCACCGGTGCCCAGAAATCAGAAACAGTCTTTTCCTTTGCAAATCATCAAACCCTTTATAAATTTTTAAATGCTCAATTAAAGAGCCTTCATCCCTTTCTCTGCTCCAACACAAATAATTCTAGAGTCTCATTTTGACTCAGATGTTTCCTAATCTAAAACATGTTGGTTTGGACAAGATCCTAAGGTTGATTCAAAATAAGCAGAGCCACAGATGGAATGCAGGATGGGGTATCATGTTTAGCTTTCGACTGTTTGGTTTTAAATAACATGCATTTATAATCAAACTTTTTATTACCTCAGGATGTCACAAAGCACTTAATAGTCAACGAAGCATCATTTTTAAAACATAGCCACTGTTGTCACGTTACAAACACAGCCACTGTCTTATACACTGAGTTCTTACAAACCACAATATGGTAATAACCAGCTGAAGTCTGTTTCTAGTAATGTTGACTGAGGGATAATTATTGACCCTAGGACAACACAGAGAACTCCCCTGTTCTTCTGCATTGTGGGATCTCTTGCATCTCTTAAAGATGTTGCAGCACGGGGAAAGGATGAGAAATCAGTCAGATCTCTCTCAGATCAACAAAAGCAGCCTATCCCTGCTGTCCCTAGACATGGACTTCCTCACTGAGTTACTTTGGAATGTGAATTTTTGGCCTGGAATAAAATCCAAGTCATGTTTTGATGTTGGTGTTAAGCTCATTGACCTTGTTGCCCATCGACACAGAAGAGACAGATGTTATTCTGGAACAGTCTGATCAACTCCCATGGTACCACGAGGTATCCACAAGTTAAAGAGTGGCACAAAGTACGACAAATCCTTTTAGACAGACAAGATTAAACACAATAGGATGGGCAAAGGCATGAGGTGAACACTGCTGGTGTGAAATAATGCTTTCAAAAAAAAAATTAATTAATGGTACTCCTGGCAGCATTGCTGATGTATTTACAGCAGATAGGCTGCACTTACCCCGGCATTGGCCATTAAGCTTCACTTCTGACGCAGAGAAAAATCACAGGATTACAGTGGATTAATCAGAATCTTTATGCGGATTGGCAGCCACAATATATGGCAGATATCAACACAAGGCTACAGCCAAATGGGGCACTCATTTCACTGCTCTGTCAATGAGGTCAGCCCTTCTCCAGCCCCCTTTCCCCGAATTTAAACCAGGCCAAGGATTCCAACAACCAATGCACTGATTAGAGGAGCAAAACTAAAATGGCAAAAACACAAAGGCTCCTTATGACACACCTACCCATGAGGGGAGGACCCGAGCTCATCAACCCAAAGATTGCAAACTTAAGCACTGCTTTACACTTCCATAAAGACTTGATATTCATCTGAGCTTTTACATCAGCGTACAAAGACAATTGTTTAAAAATTGGCCAACTGCTAACTCACAAAACCAACTGGGTCCCAGCATCCATTGTGAGCAATCTTGCCAGAAAAGAGGAACTAAAAGGGACTGAGATTGAGCCAAACAGCTGACTATATTTAGCCTGGTATTGGGCAACAAAATAAGATTAATGAATGTTCTTAAAGTGAAGGTAGTCCTGGGGAGCAGCAATCATAATACTACATTCAGTTTGAAGGAGGGAAGGATGGGTCCAAGTCTATAATTGTAGAATCACTGAAAATAAAAGACCAACTTGTTGAAGCTTTTTGTCTAGCACTTAACAGCTAAAGAAGCATTCTTCAAACAAACAGTCACTGTTGTTACACACGAAACACAGACATTATCTTACAACACTGCACAAGAAAACCTATTCAAGGAGGGAAACAACTTTTAGACTGCATCAGAAGAGAATGCTGATTGGTTGGGAAGAGGATTCTGAATGGTACAGCTATTTCCATGGACAATGCAACCACTATTGCTGATTGACAGTTAACAGCCAGGCTTTAGTTAAATTTTAACCAGGCAGGTGACTTTTATCAGTTGGAGCAATGAGAAAAGGAACTAGTGATTGGTTATTTTGTTGAATTGAAACAGATGCAGTGCTGTACATGAAATAAGGGCAAAAGGTCAATCAGGACGCAGCAACAGATACTAAATGAGATATATATCCCCCACCCCATCCCAAGACTGAGTCAGACCACAACCCTGTCTCTATACAGTACTGTGGCACTAATTTAAACTCCCGTCTTTTCAGGAAAAAAAAACTCTGCACCCCTTTCTCCCTGCATATGCACAACCAGGTAACATGTATATCTGTTTCCTTGATCTTGCAGGCATGGGCCAGTGTTCTGAATCTTTCAATTTGACTTCTCCATGAGATAACAAACTAACAAACACTCTGCAGGTCTCAATTTGAATTCACCAGAGTTCAGACTCAACACAGGCACCAATCTGTGGTCCCACCTTTCCCCAGGCTCTCACTAATGACCAAATTTCTCTCCAGTGAAACAGATGTTGAACTGACAGCAAGGAGTTTCCACTAATCTAAAAACGGCTCCTCACAGACTGAAAACTACTAAGGAACATCAATCACTGGGACTGACTCTGAATCAAAAGGGCAACCAAGTTAGTTCATCACAACTGCTCAATCAAGCTAGATATAATACTGCAAACCTTAAAAAAAACAGTTCATTGACAGATTTCTACCATCGAAGAACAGCTCCACTGAACAAATTCTAATGACTTTGTTTGGTATCGAATACACACACCGTCCCATTTGCAATATTTGCCCGGGGTCTCCAGCAACCACAGTAAATGCTATTCAATTCAGGTTAATAACTTCATCCAGTACATTGGGCAGAGAAATCAAGCGACTAATTACTCCGAGTCTCAGTGAAAAAAAATCAAACCGAGTCTCAATAACAGATGCAGAGCTAATCAACGGCTGTAAAGGGTGGGGGGAGGGACACCTTCCATGTCATCACGCCCCTGCAATCCCAACACCCCCCCACTCCTCTGAAGCCCATTTCAGTAAAGCACTTTGGTTCTGTGTGCTTGCAGTTCCATTATGATTAACATCACTGGAAGTCTGCACTATGGCATAGAGTCACTGAAACTGGGACAATTTCGGGTGGGTGCATGTATGCATGTCTCCAGACGCGGTCACATATCTCCTGGTTTGCCCACTCAGTTGTAAATGACATTAGAATAACAGAAACCCGACAGTGTGGAAGCAGGCCTTTCGGCCCATTGAGTCCATACCAACCCTGCAAACAGCATCTCATCCAGCCCCACCTGCCTACCCTATCCTTATAACCCTACAGTTCCCGTGGCCAATCCACCTGGCCTGCACATCCCTGGACTGTTGGTGCCAGCAGACACTGCCTGCCTCAGACCTGCTCTCTTCAAGGAGTAACTTGTAGTTGACAACAACAAAACGAATTTATACAATTCTAATGTACTGCTCGACGATCAAGGGCAGCAGATGCACAGGGTCACTGCCAGCTACTAGCTCCGCTCCAAGCCATCCTGACTTGAAACTAAATTCCCATTCCTCCTGCATTGCTGGGTTCACATACAGGAAGCCTCTTCCCAAAATGCTGTGGATGGACCTCCCAAACCTCACCCCCATCAGGACTGCAGGCAACTCACCACCACCTTCTGTGGATCTATGAAGAATGGGCAATTAACAATGCCCTGGTTCCTGGGAGGAGGGACAGAAGGACATGTGAATCATACAGGAGGTCCGTTGACTAAAAACTTGGTCAAAGTAGTGGGATTTAAAGAGGGAGGAGAGAGAGAAAGTGTGTGTGTGTGTGTGTGTGTGTGAGAGAGAGAGAGAGAGAGAATGTGAGAGAGAGAGAGACAGACAGAGAGAAAGAAAAAGTATATCAAGAAAATACAAGATGCCTGTCACCAGGATTTATAGAGAATGTTACATTGAATGAGAAGAGAGAGTGGGGGGAAAGAAAAGAGCAAGGATGAGGCCATGGAGGGGTTTGAAAACAAAGATGAGAATTTTAAAAGTAGACATTGCCTGACAGAGATCCAAAGCAGTTCAGAGAGCATAGTGGCAATGTGTGAACAAGCTTTGGTACAAGGCAGCATACATGCATCGGTTTTAGATAACCTCATGTTTATGTGGGTGCAAAGACTGGAGGGAAGTGAGGGGAGCACTGCAATGGATACCAGGCCTCAAAGGCACTGCCCAGTTGTACTTATGTCAGAGGTCACCAGGTTTAAAGGTAGCTGTTCATTCCCATTGCCAGCTGGTCTAAAAGCATGGCCAAGACATAATGGAGTGGCTCAATAAAACAGCATAGTGTGCACACAGGTAGAAATCTTGACGGTAACTGTCTTCCTCTGTCAACAATCCCATAAGCAGTGGCTCAAGAGTGGAAATATGAAACACTAAGGAATAAGGGGAACATGTCACAGTATCCTTTACACTCTGACCATATAACATGGCTCAGCAGTAATCCCTGTGCTCTGCCCAGCTCACTAACAACTCTGAAATTAGAGGCTGCCAGCAGAGATCAATTAAGGACAACTGACTGAAGAGAAACATGATTAGCTGATCAGTGTAGGAGAAACTTATGGCAAAATACTGCAGGAACTCAAAATCTGGGAAGAGAAGAGAGATGCTACAAATATGCCTCAGGCCAAACAGCATCTGTAAAGAGTAAGATAGCATAAATTTGAGAGACTTAATCTGTTGCTCATCTGCTAATTGCAACCAGGGAGCTTTCATACCCGCCAGAGAACATAGCTCACATTCACAAAAAGTGATCCCTCCCACAGCGTCGATACTCCCTCGGCGCCGACCCTCCCACAGCACCAACAATCCCTCGGCACCGATACTCCCACAGCGCCGATACTTCCACAGCGCCGACAATCCCTCGGCGCCGACCCTCCCACTGCGCCAACAATCCCTCGGCGCCGACCCTCCCACTGCGCCAACAATCCCTCGGCGCTGTACTGGGAGTGTCAGCCTGGACTTCCTTGCGTCTCGGAAGTGGGACCTCAAACCAAAAAACTTTCCAACCGCGCAAGAGCAGTGCCCACGAGCCAAGATTGGTGCTCACTTTCAGCCGACTCCATAACCCAAATGACTCTAGAACCCAAGTGTTGATAACCCAGAGTTGGGGGGAGCACATCGGGAGCATGATAGGGAAAGGTAGCAGAGTGGGGAAAGGGAGAGCATGAGTGAAAGAACACAGGGGAGGGGGTAGGAAGGACGTGTGGATAGAAATAGACAGACAGGTAGATAGATAGATAGATAGATAGATAGATAGACAGACAGACAGAGAGAAAAAAACAAACATCTTCAGGTCTTGAAGTTTAATCAGAATATATGAAATCCGGTTTGAAAGGAGAATAATTAAATCTTTATTCAAACTGTGTGCATGGTACAATGAGAATATCTCACACAAGGTTTTAAATTCAAGGGAATTACGTTTATGCCACTGTACAATAGAGTATGTGGCAGAGATGCCCAGCAACAAGAGTTAATGCAGTGCCAATTAAACACATTACAGATACATGGATAAACATCAAAGAATACTGTGCAAGGATGGGTACAAACAGCCACCTGAGATCTTGGAATTATAGAGAAGCCCCCGACAGAATCCTACATATCTAACGCACAAACCCTTAAGATTCAATTAATATTCAGGAATTTTGCCCAGTGTCTTTGAAGCAGAAATTAAATTCAATCCAACTGGATCAGCAACTCCTCCAAAGTATGCCGAGCCACAGTCTGTGCGACTTTTCTCCTCCATGCTTACCCACCTTCAGTGCTCCTGCTGCAGATCACTGACTGACCCTGGAGTGGCTAGGCACCAACATGAGAAGCTTTGATCTTTAGGCAGAGTGCACAAACTAATATGGCAAGAGGGAGGATACAAAAAGGAGATGGTGTCATGTGGGCGAAACCAGAGAAAAAAAATCATTCCTTGAAGCAAGTGGTGGCCTCGCACTAGCTGCACAAGAGGGGCATCTCTGGTCATGGGCATAGTCAGGAGGACAGCACCTACTCCCTTCCCACTGTTTCACAACCAGAAAACGACCAAGAGTGGTCAGTGCTGATTCACTTCCTCACTCTCTCCCCCGCTTTCTGTACTGTACTTTCTCTTCTGCTGGCTGGTACTCACATGCCTTGCACAGAAACCAAGCCACACCCCGTGCACAATCCCTCAACATACTGGAAGCTAGTGTCATCATTCCATTTCAATGAGATCTGTAAGGGTAAAGCTTATGGATGGGGCAAGGAATCTAACATAGGTGAGAGCAGTTTTGTGATTGTACACAGTTTGAAGGAAGGAGAAAGCAAGATTAAACCATTACTAGTCAGAAGGAATGATAATCCTACGCATTTCTTTTGACATTTGCAACTCATTCAATAGCTGAAGGGATTTGGGACAGTAATTCATCTCGCAATGTAGTGCTGTCGTATATTTGATACCTTGTGTGGTTTAACACTTTTGAATGGGATCAGACATCAGGCTTGAAGCAGAATATTGAAGGTGGCGAACAAGCCAAGAACAAAAAAAAAACATGCATTTTGATCATGCTCCTCCAGATCTCGTGCTCTGCACCTTTTCTAACCAAATGCAGATCCTTGAGGTTCACAAGGGCAATGGCTGGCTTGCCTGTTGTTACTAGCTGTTGATATGGAGGTGCCAGTGTTGGACTGGAGAGGACAAGGTCACAAGGCACATGACACCAGGTTATAGTCCAATAGGTTTATTTAAAATCACAAGCTTTCGGAGCGCTGCTCCTTCATCAGGTGAAGTCACCGTCTGCCCACTGCTGGGTCTCAGCAATGTGGAAGATGTGGAAAGCCCAGGACGATGGCTGGCTTGCCTTCAGGGTTATTTGTCATACACATGATACCTTCAGTTTGGATGGATGCACTGGACAAAATTTAAGGAGTGTCACATGTGCCCTTGGGCACATTACCAGGAGGACACTGCATTGCCCAAGGACACAGTGCTGATGGCAGTGTCAAGGACAGAGAACTGAGGCAGCACCATAGTGCCTCAGAACAGAGCATCAAGAGCACAGGGCTGACAACAGTGTTTTACCCAAGGGCACATATCCAAGGGAGCACCACACCACCAGAGGGGACATGGCCAGAAGGCATAGCGCCAAGTGGAAACATCTCCTGCATGTCTAATTTATCAAATCCTTCCAGAATCTTTTATAGCCTGGCTTCAGCCTGTGCAACCTCTCCTGATGTTCCAATGGCAGTGGGCTGGAGAGCAACAAAGCTTTTGTGGAGCAACAGCACAGGCTCGATCTTATTTCTGGGACATGGAGCATTGTGAGCAATTCTGCTCTCGGAGGAGAGATCTAACCAAGGTTTCACACCTGGTCGTTTGCTTTAAACCCAACCCATTGCAGTGTCAGTGTCAGCTGGAAAGGTGTAAGTTTGCCTCCTGTTTTCACCGACAGAAGCTAGGAGATTGTCCGAGATGGCACAGAGGACAAGGTGTCTACTGTCTGGTCTCAGTTCTGATAAAGTCAGCCCACCAGGCAGCCTGTTGGGATCAATTCGGAGGCAGAGCCGCATTTTTTTTAAAAAAAGCCTTTAATTGCTTGGCCATCTGCCCAGAAGTGGGGTGGGCAGGAACAGACAGCTGCAGGAGGAATGAGGCTCCAATTCAATGAAAGTTAAAACTGCTGGCCCTATCACTTGGATAAATAAACATCGACTCCAAACCTTTCTATTCAGTCTGAAAATCCCAGAGCTCCCAACCTCACTATTGAAGGAATACTTCAGACATTGTATTGCAGAACATTCACCAGAAAAGTAAATACAGTCAAATATTATTGTGACACGTGACCCTGGCAAAGACACCCTACAGTGAAATCAATCTGTCATCTGGAGCAATGCAAAAGGAGCTACCTGATTAGAAAGCTTTATTCCAGCTCTATCATCCCCTGTCACTAAATCAGAAAAATTCTGGCCAAAGATGTGTCAGGCCAGCAGTGTACAATCATTATAATCAACCTTTCATTAAAGTATTATTGTGAGACCTATACAGGTGTAGCTACAGCTTATTGCAATTTACAGGGACCGTTAATTGCAGGCCATACAAGCAGCTTCAGGAAATCAGCAAATCAGAAGCAAATACAATTAAAGATTTTCAAATATTTGTGCTTGATATCATCCTCTGCCAATGTGTACTGTAGGATTTTTTTTTCAGTGCAGAGTCAATGGCCCTCTTCCCTAATCTATGATTCTACCATATGGCAGCAACAATACAGCCACCTTCAACACATTCCAAGGTGCTTCCAAAGGAATGCCACGTGCAGCCATGTAAATGTATTAAGGCAGGTGACCAAATCCATGGCCAGAGGTAGGTTTTACTGGAGAGGCTTAAAAAGGAGCAGAGAGAGAGAGAGAGTGCGAGAGAGAGAGCGCGAGAGAGAGTGAGAGAGAGATTTGGGGAGGTTTGCCAAGGGAATTCCAGAGTTTGACATCTGAAGGTACAGCCACCAATGATGCAGCAACTAAATTCAGGGATGTTAAAGAGGCCAGAGCCGGAGTACTGCTGCTACCCCAAGGCTTGTACGGCCAGAGGAGATGACAATAAAAGCTGATGGCTGAACAGGACAGCATGTAATTTAAGATGCAGTCACTGAAGTTTTAGCCAGCTAAATTTGACATCGAGCGGAAAATGGGAAGGCAGCCAGCAGAACATTGAACAAGTTGCCTCAAGGGGTAAAAGCAAAACGCCTGAATGTGGCTTTCGATGTGCAGGCAGCACAGTGTTACACGGGAATGCCGATAATGGCCCAGGTAAGTCCTCAGAAACTCACCTCGGGATCAATTCCAACATTAACATTGTGAACAGCCTGGCCCGGACTCAGATGGTCACCAGGCAGCGGGCTGGAGTTGGTGACAGTGAATGGTGTTCGCCGTGAAGATCAAATGGCCTCCAAATACTTAAGTGAAGTGGAACTTTGATGCAAATTCAGGTGATGGCTGGTGTCACCTTCATGAATTTGTTTTGTTGCAAGAGTTTTCTGTGTGGCTTTAGCCTTCTTACTGATGCCAGTGGTGAGCCCATGAACACATGAGAAACTGTGGCTAAGAAATGATAAGGTTGAACATCTTGCCAACTGGAATATCTGTTTGTGTAGTAACTGCTGTAATTTAGGGAAAGTATGGGTGAAGATGCCTTTGCCCTACACCCAAGTCAAATGGCCAAACTGTGTCAGAGCAGACCCTGGAAGAAGTGACCTCTTGGATGACATGGGCAGAGCTCAGCGACAGTATTGCAATGTGGAGACAAGACACGGTGCATGGTTTTAGAAAAGGCAAAACATTTGAGAATAGCTTCTTTAGTAAAATGTCTCTTGTCAGGAGGAGAGGAAAATTCAGACCAACTTGTACCAGAACCTCAAAGTAATAGCAGCAGTTTTATATTGTTTTGGTCAGAAACAGGTTAATGATTGTAAACAAAAAATACAAGTCTTTTCAAAACATCAATGCATCCAAGCACACTGCAAATACCAACAATAGCCAGTGGGTAAATAAACTGCTCTCCTTGGGAAAGGTCAGATACAAAGAAACAGCCTTGTTCATAAAAATCCTTCTGTTCACAAACCTGATTCCATTGTGACAATGCTGAGGCTTTAAGAGGCACATTTTATCCTGGTTTCTTTTAGGGAGAGATTGGGGGACACGTACTGAGCAACGTATGAGAAGATAAACAACTTGTGAGGCTTTGGTTTTTTTAAAAAAGAAATGTTGGAACAATAGAAGTAGTCTGAGTGGGTGTGGTCAAGCTCTCACAGAACCACGACTTTTAGTTAGCTTTCAGCACTTGCTGTTCAGTCAACTGGAAGCTATTTTTCCTTCTTCCAATTACAGCCAAAAACTGAGGCTTCTCTTCCTGGATTGCATGTGAGCCAAAATCGGTTTTCTGAATTTGCCTTTTTGCCAAAGGATGTGCCTATGGGATGTTACAATATTGGAACAGTTAATTAATAATAGTTATTGTATCTATTATAATGTTAAGTTTTCCAATAGAGTTAAGTTCTTCTTTCTGTTGCATTTTAACTACAGTGTTTGAATAAATTGTGTTTTGCTTAAAGTCGAATAGTTTGACCAGTCACATTGCATTTGGAACACAGCACCTCACATTTGTCTTTAAAATAAGGAAAAGTTAGGGTCTAGACTATCTTCTGAATATTTTGAGGGAGTTTGGTCTGGTCCATAACTCCATTTTAAGCAGGGCCTTGTCAGTATCATAATTCAGATAGCTGCCATCTCTCAGAGACTTGTGGTCCCAGAGCACAATGTAGCTAATTATAATCTCATGTTATGTAAACATATTCAAATAAATTATACATGACCCAAGACTGGCAGCTTGTGATGTTCCCAGTAATGAGGCTTTGGATCAGGTGAAGGAAAGCAAGACTTTTCTTCCCACCCTGAAAACGGGCAATGGGTTTCAAAGAGCTGAGCACCTGATCCAAATGATGGGTCATGTGTATAGACTCAGGTAAACAGTTAAAAAGGGAATTTAATATCTAATGTTTAAACAGGGAAGAACTGGACGGTTCGGGGGAGAAAGAGAAGGAGATTAAGATGAATTGAATATTTAAATGGAAGCAGATTGGAAAGTGTTGATGTCCGAAAAGGGATTTGGGTGTCTGTTAAGAAGTCACTAAAAAGGATAACTTGCAGATGAGCAAACTATTTGGAGGGATAATGCAAAGTTAGCCTTTATTACAAGAGGATTGGAATACAGGAATGAATTCTCAACAGTTCTGACCAATCAGAGGTGATCTCATTGAAACCTACAAAATGCTTCAAAAGGGATAGAGAGGGGAGATGCGGGTAAAATACTCCCCCTGATTAGGGAATATAAAACCAGGGGCACAATTTAAACATGAGAGGTGACATTTAGATTTTAGAAACTTTTTTTTTTAAAACTCACAATTGAGAATCTTGGGAATTTTCTAGCCCAGAGGACTGTGGAAGCTCAGTCTTTCAGTAGGTTTAAAAGCAGCAATTGATAGATTTTGGAATACCAATGGCATGAAGGATAAATGAGGCAAGAAGGATAAAGGTTCCATAGCTCCCGAGGAGCACTGTCTCAGTAGGACACAGCCGGTGGGGAGTTTAACCCAAGGGTCACTATGCCTCACGTGAAGGGATATGGGGTTAGTGTGGGTAAAAGGCATTGAAGAGAGTGTGATCAGTATTAAAGGGCACAGCAGACTTGTTGAGCTGAATGGCCTGCTCCTGTTCTTATGTTGTTCAAAGTGCTAGCAATAACTCAAATGGACTGAATGGCTTCAAACTGTGCAGTGTCCTTCTTTGACAGAAGGGAAAACAAAGAGAGCAAACCAGAGAGAGACACACACAACGATTATTACAGCAACGTTAGCCTTTTCTCTGTACATCAGTCGTGCTGATTTCAGAGACAGGGCAGAGTCAAAATCTTCTCCCAGCTCTGTTCAAAAGCCACACTGCAAAGATTTTCTGTATTAGATTCCAACTGCCGAACATTTCCAACAATGATCTGAATGTTAGCAAAATTGAGACTGTTCACCCTCAAGGTAATCCACAAGAAACTGGATAGCAATCCTTACACCAGGGGGTACTCCCCCTCCTGATCACCTACCATTGGCCAAGAGAAATCAGTGACCAGCCCCAGGCGAGATAATGCAAGGAGGTAATCATAGATCATAGAATCCCTACAGTGTGGAAGCAGGCCCTTCAGCCCAACAAGTCCACACCCACCCATCCCCCAATAACCTACCTAATCTACACTTCCCTGAAATACTATGGGCAATTCAGCATGGCCAATCCACCTAACCTGCACATCTTTGGACTGTGGGAGGAAACTGGAGCACCCAGAGGAAACCCACACAGATACAGGGAGAATGTGCAAACTCCACACAGACAATCACCCGAAGGTGGAATCAAACCCAGGTCCCCAGCACTGTGAGGCAGCAGTGCTAACCACCGGGCCATCATGCCACAAACTCACCCTAACTGTATCTACCTTCCACACACTGACACAACACACATCAACCCTCTTTGAATTTAAAGATCATCAGATGGCACCTTCCAAACCCATGACCACTTCCATCTAGAAGGGCAGCAGATACATGGGAACACAACCACCTGCAAGTTCCCCTCCAAACCACTCACCATCCTGAATTGGAAATGTATCGCAGTTCCTTCACTGTCACGGAGTCAAAATCCTGGCATTCACTCCCTAACGGCACTGTGGGTCTAACCATAGCGGTTCAAGAAGGCAGCTCACCACCACCTTCTCAAGGGCAACTTGGGTTGGGCAATAAATGCTGGGCCAAACAGCAACACCCATATCCCACAAATAAAATGAATAAATAAATTGATCATTTATTGAACAAACATCACCCAGTAACCCAAAGGAAGTAAAACTCTTTCAAAAATCAAAAAACTACCGCTCACCAGCAACTACAAAACAAGTTAATGTCCACCTATCTCAGCCTTGCAAACATGAATATGAAGATCACATGTTTAATAAGTCTTTAACTCATTTATTTATTAGGGAATAATATAAATTAGTTACACCAAGATTGCAAATTCACCAGGTGTGACTAAAAACCAGTGTACTGGTCAGTCCATGATCAAGCATTTCGGGTCAACCTGAGAGTAAAACAGACGACTGGTTCCAGGAGCAGAAAGATCAGTTACCAAAAGCAGCAAGGAATTTTGTTTTTAGCAAGACACAGCTCAGTGTGAAGGCATGTGCTGCTCAAGACAGTAACATCGAAATAATAATGGATGTAGGGGAATAAAATTTCATTGGGCAAAGTGGAATTAACTGGATAGCCAGGATGATCTGCTGAATGTTCTCCATTCTTGATGTATCATTCTAGGAAGAGCCACCAGATTAACAAAGCAAACCCTGCACCTGAACCCACATCTTCCATGTCAGTATCCCCAGCAGCCAGTAAAGACACAGGATGGGCAAACAGGGGGGCTGGAGCACATTACTGTAGCTGGGAACAAGAGAAAGAGGTCAGGTATTTTAAAACTTGCTGTCCTGCCCTCACCAGCACCAGGGATGCTTTCGGATTGCACATGGCCTTTCCAACAAAACAGATACATCAAACTGGAGCCTTCTCATCAGTTCTTGGGATGTGGCCCTCAACAGTAAGGTCAGCATCTAGTGCCCATCCCCAACTGGGCCTGAGGAGGTGGTGGGGTGTCACTTTCTTGACAGTTTGGAAGATGCTGTTGAAGGGACCTGGGTGAGTTATAGACTCAGATGTTCATAGCACAGAAGGCAGAAACCATAACCTTCCTGTAAATGCAGTGACCAGAACTGCGTGCAGTACTCCAGTTGTGGCCTAACCAGCATTTTATGCAATTTCAACACAACCTTCATGCACTCAAAACCTTCCTCTTCACCACCTTATCCACCTGCCATGCTTCCTTCAATGATCCGTAGTGCAGTGCGCCCTGTAGATGGAACACATTGCTGCTACTGCGAATCAGTTGTGAAGGGAGCGAAAGTTGAAGGCACTAATTAAGATGTGAATCTAGACGGCCCCTTTGTCCTACACAGTGTCAAGCTTCTTAAGTGTTGTTGGAGCAGCACTCATTAGGCAAATGGAGAGTATTCCATCACGCTCCTGACTTGTGTCTTGTCACTGATGGACAGGCTTTGCCAAGATAGAAGGGGAGTTACTTGTTACAGGACTCCTAGACTCTGATCTGCTCTTGTAAATATTGTGGCTACATGTCTAGTCCAATTCAGTTTCTGGACAATGATCTTGCAATGAAATGAAGAGTAACTATCCTAATTACCACCACAGTTTCCTGGGTATTTAAGAACAGGATATTGGTTTGTGTGTTTATCCCATAATCTATGGGCTCATGACATTCACACTGTGTGCAATACAGCAAACACGCATTTTAAAACCTAATGAAGTATTAGCATATACAAGAACGTCTATCAGAAAATGTCCATGACACAATATCTGCAAGCTTAAAAACTGATCTCCCACGCAGGAGAGCTGATCTACAACCTAGATAGTAACCAGCCTTTCAAGGAACTTGACATGGTGAAGTTTACCTTGTGTTCCTATAGGTCCACCTACCAGTTAGCGGCAGAACAGTAGACAATCTATAACACTGGGAGTTACATGTTACAATGCTCTGATCCCTATACAATATCACTGTTGTGACTCACTACGAACAGTGTCGCAGGAGACTTGCTTAGTATCAACACAAAATACTGTTTCTCTATGCAGCAAACCAGTACAGATCTGAAAGTGCTTTGATATCAAGGAAAAAAAAGAACAATTTCTATTTTCAACAGGGAAACTGTTCTTGGATGGTTTACTCGAACATTAGAAGAGAGGTGTCGTAGAAAGCTTGATTGCAAACAGGACAATTTCCAAACTTCCAGCAACCTGGAGAGATTGGAGACATCTCAGCCCACTTGCTGCATTCTGGGTGGAGTTCTAAAGAAGGGTTCTGGACCGGAAATATTGACCCTGCCTTTTCTCCGCAGATGCTGCTAGACCTGCTGAGTTTCTCCAGCAATTTCTGTTTTTGTTTTGGACTTCCAAAACCCACAGTTCTTTGTTTTATTTGTGCTGCATCCTGGGGCCCATAATTTGGGAAGCTGTGCACCGGTTACAAGAAAATCTCTGTAAATCACATTTTACTCTCCACATTACCAGGAGGCCTAAGGAGCTTCACAATCAAAATGATTAAACACAACTGTTAACAGGCCAAAAATCACACAACACCAGGTTATAGTCCAACAGGTTTATTTGGAAATGCAAGCTCTCGTAGCTTAGCTCCTTCCTCAGGCGTAGAAGAGATTCAGGGCAAAAAACAAAGCCCACTAAACAACGAAAAGAAACGGTGGATGCTGGAAATCTGAAACAAGAGCAGAAATTGCTGGAAAAACTCAGTAAGTCTGGCAACATCTGTGGAGGAGAAAGCACGGTTAAAGTTTCAGGTCCAGTGACACTTCTTCAGAACTTCAGAGATTCACGGCAAGTTGAATTTTCTTTCGAAACTTGGAAGAAGCCAGGGCTGGGGATGGATTCCAATGTAAACAACAGCTTCCAACTGTGCAAGGATCATTTCCCCCAAATGCCTCCCAGGACAGTACAGGGGGCAAGGGGAATGTGGAGTGCAAGGGAGGGAAGGTCTTAGGAGGAGGCAATAAATCAAATCAGTCACAGTGACACTAGTAAAATGGACATACTGAAAGAGGGATCTTTCCAATAATGTGAGAGAGCAGGCTAACAACATGTTGTGTAGGAGCAGAAGTGCAAAGCGTGCAAGAAAGACTCCCTATTGGAAAAAGGGCATCACATTTGAAGAGGGGATTTGTATATAAGCACAACAGAATGGTCAGGTCACAGAATGTGAAAGCTAGTCGTGCTGTCCCACATAGATACCAAGGTGTAGAGCTGGATGAACACAGCAGGCCAAGCAGCATCAGAGGAGCAGGAAGGCTGATGTTTTGGGCCTAGACCCTTCTTCAGGTGTGCTGATCCACAGTTTTGCACATACTCTACACTTTATGGAGAACACGTCTCCAGAGACTGCACAATAATTAATACAAGTATCAGATTCCTGTTTAAGGCCTGACACAGCACACGGTAGGAATTAAAAAGCTGCATCACTGCTACAGTTTAAATGGTGCTCGGAATGTGTCGAGAATCCACACCCACACAAAAAGGAAAATGATGGACTGAGATTGAATCCCCCAGTACAGCAAATGTGTCACACAAACTGACTGCTTAAAGCTCGTTTTTGGTCAGCAGTTGGCAGGAGGGTCTTTGATTATTAATGCCTGCATCATACTACAATAAAGGCACCTCAATGATTCTGCAGGAAGAGTCTGCACAGGAACTGGCTGAAAACAGCCCAATACAGAACACAGGTAGTAAGTACTGCTGATGCTGGAGTCAAAGATAACACACTGTGGAGCTGGAGGAGCACAGCAGGCCAGGCAGCATCGGAGGAGCAGGAATGTTGACATTTCAAGTTGGGACCCTTCTTCAGAAATGGGGGAGGGGGAAGGGAGCTGGGAAATAAATAGAAAGGGGTGGGGTTGGGGGAAGGTAGGTGGGATGGTGATAGGTGAGTACAGGTAGGCAGTGGTGGGGATTGGTCAGTGCGGTGGGAGGAGCGGATAGGTGGGAGGGAAGATGGACAGGTTGTGTCAGGTCAAGGAGGCGGGGATGAGAGGGAGGGTTGGTCATGGGATGAGGCCGGGGGTGGGGAGATTTTGAAACTGGTAAAACCCACATTTAGGCCATTGGGTTGTAGGCTCCCAAAGCGGAATTTGAGGTGCTGCTCCTCCAGTTTGCGGGTGGTGTCATTGTGACACTGGAGGAGGCCCAGGATGGACATGTCACCCAGGGAGTGGGAGGGGAGTTAAAATGGTTCACGACTGGAAGGTGTTGTTTGTTGCAAACAGAGCGTAGGTGCTCTACAAAGCGGTCTCCGAGCCTCCGCTTGGTCTCACCGATGTAAAGGAGGCCACGTCGGGAACAGCGGATGCAATAGACCATATTGACGGATGTGCAGGTGAACCTCTGTCTGATGTGAAAGGCTTGTTTGGTGCTTTGGATGGAGGTGAGGGGGGAGGTGTAGGGGCAGGAGAGACTTCAATAGGTCATCCTAGGACTGTAAGAGGTTTGAATGAAGTTTGAATATCTTTTATTGTCACGTGCATTCAATATAAAACACACTGAAAAGTGTGTTCCGTCACTCGTACGTAAGTGCCATTCACAGAACTAAATAAAAGAAAGCTTAAAGAGAGACCAAATATTCCCCCTCCGCTGCTACAGCATGCTGCCTCCAGTGTCCCACTCCCAGCTTCCCAGCCCACACCATGCCACACCAGTGTCCCACTAAGAATGGAATGAAAGAACTGCTCTAGTAGGAGCTGAGCTGGTATAGTGTGACTGTAAGGGAGGAGGTGTCCTCAGTACGCTTCCCACACAGCGACTGGGTATAACAGACAGGAACACGGCAGCTGCTGCAGATATTCCTTGGTGTTTGATCCAAATTCCAGACTTCAGCCAGCAACGATTCAGAGGTTGCTCCTGCAGGGAACTCTCCCCTCGTCAGGGACAGCACATTCCCCAGTAAACACAGTGCAGTTTCATGGTGCGTTACTTGTTGCAGCTAAAGGTTTCGGGTGGAGGCCTCAGACGAAAGTGGAAACCCACAGCACCACGCCCAATCTCACTTCTCCCAGGGACTGGGTAACCAAGGCTGAGATCCAAACAAATGGACCCAGATCGCTCAGCCTACCGACCAGCTCCACATTATAGAAATACAACAGTCCTGAAGCTAGACTGGGTGAACTGGTCCTTCAGGTACAGCCATGAAAGGCCTCTCTCTGTGCTGTCACAATTCTGTGGAAATGTAAGTGCTGGGAGCAGAAGGAAGAAGCCTTCGTGTCCTTCTAGACTGCACCAGCATTCAGCAAGATTTGCACCACTTTCCCACACTATTCCCATATCCATTAATGTCCCTGATTTATCCATTTAAGCCCTAAATAAACTCACAGCTCCATGGGATAGAGAATTCCATGATTCATAAACCTCTTCAGGACAGAACTTTCTCTCATCCAAGGCCAAAATGGTAAAGGGTCTTTACCTTGAGACACATCCAAATCTCTTGAGCCAAATGAAACAAACAAACAGTCGTTAAGCATCCACTGCATCAGACTGACTCAAAACATACATGTTCCTTCTTATTCTTTCAAACTCCAGAGATTATGAGCCCATTCCACTCCATCTTTGAAATATCCTGCAGTCTGTGGGTGTAACAAAATGAAAGCAGCAAGTGCTGAAAAGACTCAGCAGGTCCATCAGCATCTGTGGGGAGAGGACCTACCCGTTTATGTTTTGAGTCAAATATGACTTGGTGCCTTTAATATAAAACGTCTCTCAAAGTAGTTTCCAAGGAACATTATCAGGCAAAATTTAGATGTCAACCTCCCAAAGAGTGAAGCTGTTGGAGGGACATCGAGCTTCACTGAGATTGGACATTAAAAAGGAGGATTGTAAAAGCAATAGAAAGAGGAGAGTAAAAGAAGAGGGTGCATATGGCCCAGGCGTGTGAGAGGGGAAGAGGGGGAGAGATGTTGCGTCAGCTTTTCATGTATTTATCTATTTAAATTTATTTGATCCATTATTAATCCACTAGTGATCGCTTGGCTTAGTGGCTTAAGATGTGAAAAGTGGAACAGAGAACAGATTAGCATATGACATAACTAAACTCTCCTCAGTAAATCATTTTAGTGTTAGGCTCGAGACAAGCCCATTAACTCCTCTAGTCCATGAGAATTTCTGCAGCTTCTCTAACAACCTCCTGCCTTCATTAAAACAGCCACAGGGAATATTCAAGGGGGTTTGTTCCACACAGTCCTGAAGTTAAGCTATTTCTATCTATTCTGGACACAATTATTTAGTCGGTGTGGGATGCAGGCTGTACAAAAGTCTTGACAAAGGAAATCATAAAAATCAGGGAACAACAACAACAACAACAACAACATTCCCATAACCAGGAAACAACTGAAAAGCCCTGTGTGGGGTCAGAATAGGGGGAGAAGTGAGGGAGACAGCAGCATTGATATGTGAGGGGTTGATATTATCAGCACAACCACACAGACTGCAAAGCAGTTAGTTTGATTAAGGACGGATGCAGAGTCAGCAAACGGGATACTTTCAGAGCCATCATCTGCCTGTCAGAGGGAAAATGTTTGCTCAGGTCTGGCTGCATATCACAGCTTTTCTCAAATTATTGATGAAGGGGAAAAATTGAACTCGTTCTGTTTTCCACGCAGACGAAACTGCAACAGGCCCACAGACACAGCAGAGACCAGAAGTGTCAAAAAGTAAACTCTCATCAGTTTCACACTTACCAAACACAGTGTCAGTGCAGGTATGAGCTGTGGCTCAGTGCGTTAACATGCTCAGCTCCAGCTCATATGGTTGTGGATTCAAAACCCTCTCAGGAGACTGAAAGACAATGATCTCAAGTCTCAGGAAAGCCAAAGGTTTATAGCATAGTGTTGCCATTTAGAATACAGTGAGCAGTTTTGGGCCCTGAAGGGCTTGTCTTATGAATGATCCGGGCTGATATTCTGGTCTAAAACGGTGCAGAAGTAGCACTGTCAGAAGTTCTGGATCACAGGTGGAAAGTTAGATCAAGGGACAGAAAGATCCCACAGTTCTATTTCAAAAGAAGAGCAAGTGCATTACCCTCAGATATTCATCCCCAACCAGGTCACGATCACATTGTTTCTTGTGGGATCTTGCTATGCATTAAATTACTACATAAGATACAGGAGCAGACTTGGCCATTCAGCCCATTGAGTTCAACTGCCATTCGATCATGGCTGATAAATTTCTCAACCCCATTCTCCTGCCTTCTCCCCATAACTGCCGATCCCCTCACCAATCAAGAACCAACCTACCTCTGTCTTAAATACACTCAACTTGACCTTCACAGCCCTCTATAACAAATGAATTCCACAAATTAATTACCCTCTGGCTGAAGAAATTCATCATCTCAGTTCTAAAGGTATTCTATTCACACTGTGGCTGCGCCCAGAGGTTGTAGCCTCTCTTTCTTGTGGAAAGATCTCCTCCGCATTCACTCTATCCAGGCCTCTCTGTATTCTATATTTCAATCAGATTCCCCACATCCTTCTAAATTTCATGTAGTATGGACTCAGAGCCCTCAACTGTTCCTTCATCCCTGGGATCATTCTTGTGAACCTCCCCTGGACCCCCTCCAATGCCAGCACATCCTTCCTTCAATACAGGGCCCAAGTGACAACACCATGCTATAAATACTTAGTTTTCCTGAACAAAGCCAGCCAAACCCAACACAACACTCCCAGGTTAGGCTGGGTTCTGTTTATAAAGTCAGCACTGTTTAAACAGCTTTATCAATTTATACAGCCACCCTCAAAGACCTGTGGAGAGACAACAGGTCTCTCTACTCCTGAATCTGTGGCAAAATAAAGCAGCTGAATTCTCCACAGTACGACTGAAATATAAGATTTGCAGGTATCCCCCTCAGATCAATACAATTCTGCCAACATGTCAATGTGCATCAATATCCAAGGTGGACCTAGTGCTTCTCTGGCACAGATTCCTTCAATATGCTCCTGCTCCAAGTTCCACCACTCAGTTTCACATGAGCTGCAGTGCGAAAAGTAAAACCTCATGAGAGGCTTCGAACATTGGCTGTAGGATCTTGTACATCATTTCAGAGTGTAGATAGAACTCTGGTTTAAAACAAAATCAACCTGCATTCATGTAGCAGCTGCAGTGTAATAATACACCTTGTGCCGGTTCAGAGGAGTGTTGTCATAAAAGGAAATAAAACACAAAGTCATACTAGGTGATATTAGGCAGATGACTCAATCAAACAGGTAGATTTAAGGAATGTTTTCATAGGGAGGAAGGAGGTAGAGAGGGAATTCCAGAGCTTAGAGTCTTTCTGGTTGAAGGCATGGTGGAAACTTTTAAAGTGGTGAAGCTCAGGATGTGCACTGGTATTGCAGAGGGCTGAGAGGCTGAAGGAAATGAGAGATAATGAGGGACTAGATCATGGAGAGATTTCAAAATAGTAACAGATGACTATTGAAATGATGTCACAACGATGCCACCCGAAAACTGGAGGAACAGCACCTCATATTCTGCCTTGGAACCCTACAATCCAATGGTCTCAATGTGGACTTTGAGCTTCAAAATCTCCCCACCCCCGACCTCATCCCAAGACCAGCCCTCCCTCTCATCCTGGCCTCCTCAACCTGTCCATCTTCCCTCCCACCTACCTGCCCCTCCCAACTCACTGACGAAGCTGTATCCCAACTCCCTACCTACCTACACTCACCTGTACTAGCTTCATCCTCACCTCCTTGACCTGTCCGTTTTCTCTCCACCTATCTGCTCCACTATCCACCTACTATCACCGCCTCCCCCTCTCTCCCTATTTATTTCAGAGCCCCCTTCCCCTCCCCCATTTCTGAAGAAGGGTCCAGACCCAAAACGTCAGCTTTCCTGCTCCTCTGATGCTGCCTGGCCTGCTGTGTTCATCCAGCTCTACACCTTGTTATCATTGAAAGGAAGGTGTTGATTAAACAGAGGCTAATGTGAGAGAGCAACGTAATAAGAGGTTTTCTGCAAGTTAAGACCCAGGTAACAGAATTTTGGATGATTATCAAATTTGCATCCACATTGAAAAGATGGCACTTCTTACAAAGTGGCATTCTCTCAGTTGTTGTCATGTTATCATCTGTGGGATCTTGCTGTGTGCAAACTGTCTGTCACATTTCCTACATTTCAAAAGTACTGAATTACCTTTGAGACTTACTAGGGTTGCAAAAGAGAGGGTGTTGTATAAATATAAGCTTTTCCCCTCATCTCTTGAAGAATTTGTTGCTTGGATTCTCTTTATTCTTTGAGACTGGAAGATCATGCACAGCATTATGCCTGATTCAACAAAATAGGGGATAGCCATTCACTGGTCCATTTCTCAGTGTAATGACTTGACCAGAGTCAACCTGTCTGATTTAAAGTCTAAATAAAGCTTGACAGTCAACTGTCAGTCATCATTAACTAGTACATTCTTGAAAGCCTCTAGCAATCACGAAGTCCACTTGCCAACCAAATCAGCATTGTCATTTCATACAGTATATAGTATAAATGTTTCCCTTTACTTTAGTACTCCTTGCAAATTATGCTTACGAGTGCAAGACTTGGAGGCAAAAGTTTCACCAGTGGAGGCAACCTAACACAATGAAAAATACAAAACAAAACAAAGTACTTCATTTTTTTTTGCAGGTTAAAATGGCAAGAATTTGGAACTTCACCAGACAAGATCGAAGAGAGGTCAATCCACAAGCAAGAATGTTGGGTGAAGGGCTGGGTTACCTTGGAGGCTCCTGTTTCAACTTAATTCATTGCAAAACTCCAAAGCAAGAAAAAAGAAATTACCAGTTCGCCATGGTTGAATTCACTATTTAAAGAAAGTGTGCTATTATTACCATGGACCACAAACTGAATTGGGCTAGTCATTATAAATACTGTAGTGACAAGAACACAAAGGCTAGGAATCCTGCAGCAAGTAACTCTCCTCCTGACTCCGCAAAACCTGTGCACCATCAACAAGGCACAAGTCAAGAGTGTTTTCGAATACTCCCCACTTGCCTGGATGAGTGCAGCCCCAACAACACTCAAGAAGCTTGACACTATCCAGGACAAAACAGAATGTTTAATTGGCACTGCATCCACAAGCATCCACGCCCTCCATCACCAATGCTCAGAAGCAACAGTGTATACTATCTACAAGAAACACTGCAGAAATTCATCACGCCTCCTTCAACATAACCTTCCAAACCCACACCAGTACGGTCTAGAAGGACAAGGACAGCAGATACTTGGGAACACCACCACCTGCAAGTTCCCCTCCAGACCACACACAATCCTGACCTGTAAATAAATCACTGTTCTTTCGCTGTCGCTGGGTCAAAATCCTGGAACTCCCTCTCTAGCAGCATTGGTGTAGGGACATGCACAAAGGAGGCAGCTCAACACCACCTTCACAAGGGTAACCAGGAATGGGTAATAAATGCTGGACCAGCTAGCAAAACCCAGATCCCATGAATAAAACAAAAACTATAAAATTATACCCAAGGCTGCAATCTGTTTGGCAGATTTCCACATTTTCAAACTTGATTTTTGTGGCTTAAAAAAAGGTGATTGTCAAAAATAAAAATCAGCAGCAACAGGAAGTACTGAGGTACAGTCTAGAATGTTCTGCCTGCATGGGTACTGGAAGCAGAGTTAGTAACTTTCAAAAAGAAAAGGTGCAAGATAACAGGATAACTTCAAAGTGTGGGACATGGGAAGGACCATGTGGTCCTTCAATCATGGCTCAACTGGTGCTGGTCTTAGTTCCACACACTCTAACCCTCAACTCCTTCATCTATCACAACACCAACACAGCCTTAAGTAAAGTTAAAGGAGTGAACTTCCACTACCTTTGGGACAAGAGAATTTCACACCCTAATGACCCTTCAAGACAGAAATTGTCTTCCCATCTTGGTCTCAAAAGGGAGGCCTCGTAGTCTTCAGCCATGTCACTTAGTTTTAGTTTCTTCACCAGAGGGGGCACCTTCCCAGTATCCACATTATCCAGACCCCACAGGATTATACATGATTCTAAGGAAAAGACCAGGAGGTGGGACTAGTGTGGAGAGCTCTCAGTGTACCAGCAGAGGAATGATATGCCAAATGGCCTTCTTTTGTACTGGAGGCTTTGATTTGCCGTGGGCTCCAATTCAGAACAGACAGGCAATAGATTTCTTTCTTCTGGAGGACAAGCCTTTTCGGCTGTTAACCAGACTTGTGCATGTGCTGCAGAGCACTGCAGCGATAAACTCTCAAATAAGACAAGTCAACCTGCCCCAAATTGGTGTGGCATCTTTGAGCCATTCCTTAATGGAGTTACTTAAGGAGCAAACAGAAACGAGTTGACCCCAAAACCAAGAAGGCATATTTCCTGTTGACTAACAGAGGTGCAGTTCCTGGACACTAAAGGCCAGGACAACAATGACCCTTTCAGCCTACTCCTTCCACAAGTGAGAAGTGGGGTGAATGAGAAAGTACAGAGGGGAAGCGAAAAAAGAAATAAGAGAAACAAAGACAAAGACAAAGACAAAGTCATAGTGTGAGAACATATGAAAGAGGGAAATCCCAAAATCTCTCAGGGAGAAACAGAGTAAAATGGCAAAGAGATCTGGGTTTCCTCATCCTCAAACCACAGAAATCCTGCAGATACGTAGGAAGGCAAATGGAATTTTGGCTTTTATTGCTAAAGGAATAGAGATCTGAAAGTTAGGGAGGTGTTGCTGCGACTGTATACAGCATTAGTGAGACCACACCTGGGAGTACTGTGTAGGGTTTTGGTCCCCTTATTCAAGGAGGGATGTAGTTGTACAGGAGGCAGTTCAGAGGAGGTTCACTCGATTGATTCCAGAGTGAGGGGTTTGACTTATGAAGAGGGATTGGGCAATTTAGGCCAGCACTCCCTGGAGTTTAGAAGAATGAGAGGAGATTTAATTGCGGGATACAAGATGCTATAACGGAGATTGACAAAGTAGATGTAGAAAGAATGTTTTATCACATAGGGCAATGTAGAACAAGAGGTCATAGTTTTAGGATAAGGGGATAGCAGATTTAAAACAGAGATTAAAATGAATTGCTTTCATAGAATCTCTACAGTGTGGAAGCAGGCCATTTGGCCCATCAAGTCCACACTGCCCCTCTGAAGAGCATCCCACCCAGATCCACCCTATCTCTGTAACCCTGCATTTCCCATGGCTAACCCCCCTAGCCTGCGCATCCCTGGACACTATGGGCAATTTAGCATGACCAATCCACCCTAACATGCACAACTCTGGTCTGTAGGAGGAAACTGGAGGATCTAGCGGAAACCCACACAGACATGGAGAGAATGGATGGGAAGAGATTGCACACTCACGCAAGGCTGGAATCAAACCTGGGTCCCTGGCGCTGTGAGGCAGCAGGAGGTAAGTGGGCACAGGGTAACCTCTGGGTCACCCATGACACATGGAGTCCTGGCGGTGAGATAGGATTTATAGCTGTCACACAATGGGACCATGTGCAAGGACCACAGAAGGAGTGAGATTCTACACAGAAATCAGACCAAAATCAAAATGTGCTGATGGTACTGAACAGGAGAAAGAGGATGGGGCAATTAAAACCTGCCTGGACAATGTGACCAGGCAATTCCAAAAATGAACAGAATTCTTTGTGCATTTGGGTAAAGCTGCCAACTTGACAGTAAGTGGGCTCATTCTAAAATTGTAAGTGCACCCATCCCCTCCTCCACCCAAGAGTACTCTGTGCAACTCTAGTGTGTGTGTGTGTGTGTGTGTGTGTCCCAGTTAAACTGAAACAGGTCTCTGAAGAATGGCTGGATGTCATTCAACTTGTATTTGGTTTTATAACGGGGCAGCAGCAGAAACAGGTGGCTTGCTCCAAGTATTTAACTTAATGAAGTATCCAAACGCACTTGATCCAGATAAGCAGGCACACTTTCAAACTGGAAGAGGATGAAAGAAACAGCAGCACAGCACAATGAGGCTGTTTTCAAAAAAACAGGGTGGTGTATCTATTGAACAGGTGGATAACAATCCCAGTGGCTGTGGAGGAGGGAAGGGACAGAACAAGTATCCAGGAGGAAGGGTCACCGGACCTGAAATGTTAACTGATTCCTCTTCACTGATGCTGCCAGACCTGATGAGCTTTTCCAGCAACTTCTGTTTAAGTATCAATGACACTGGTTTAAATTGGACCTCGGAGATTCCCCATCAACCAACAATTAGATTAGATATGCAACATTTGCATGGAATCTGAAATGAATGAATGATGAATGATTTATTTATTGTCGCTTGCATTTTAGTGAATATTACAATAAAATACAGTGAAACGCTTCAACCCTGCAGCAGTTTGCCAATGTTAAGCTGCAGAATCTTGCTCAAAAGGAAAATGTTGAAGTTTTTAATCTTTCACTCATCAGGACAAATGCAAGAAAGCCAAATTTCAAACAGACAACTATTTAGACGACAGGAGCAAAAGAGTGTTGATCAGGTTGACATGCTGCCTGATTCCCCATGGCAACGCCACAGCCAAAGCAACAGGGAACTATGTAGACTCCGAGCTCCATACGAGTTCAGTTCAGTGCTACCAAAGTAGTTACAGTACAATAAATGCGAACATGTGTCAACAGAACTGGGCATATCCTCAATCAAACAGACCTCAACTGTTCAAGAAGGCTGCTCCCCATTACCTTCCAGAGGGCAACACAGAATGGGTAACCTATGGTGGTCCTGCTACTGACACTGAAATCCCAACATATTTTAAAAAATAAACCATGCCTGGGTGATTAAAGATTTTATAAAAAAAGTGAACACAGGTCGGGGAACAGGGTACAACACGTGTCAGATCCTGCAGAACCAGTCTGAGGGGGTCATGGGTGGTTCTGGGCAAACTGTTTCTTCAAGGACACTGGGATGGAAAATTCCCCAGTCCATCCTAGTGATCATCAAACACTTTCCGGCAAGGCACAGCATAGCACAGTGCCATCAGCCCCCTTCTAAAACCTCACCCACAATGAACTGCTACCTTGTCTCCTTCGCTAATCCAGCTGGAACCCACTCATTTTAAACCTGAGGCTGTCTTTTACTCTAGGTGTAAAAAAAAAATCATGAAGGATCTTGTTTCAACCTGTTACAGCTCATGTTCCATTGGAAAACACCTTGAAATAAGAGCTGGGTAACCTGGGAGGGACATTAACAAGTCTAGTCAAGTCATGCAAGGAATGGTAGGCCTAGGGAAGTCTTTCCCACAAAAAGCACCACAAAAAGCAGTAAATACTAACTCAGTTGATAATAGAGTCACAGAGTCAGATGGCATAGAAACAGGCCCTTCGGCCCACCATGTCTACATTGATCAGCAAATACTGAACTACACGAATCGCATTTACCTGGACTTGGTCCATAGCCTACTACACTCTGGCATTTTAAGTGCTCATCCAGGTGCTTCTTAAATGCTGCCAGGGT
Organism: Rhincodon typus; assembly: GCF_021869965.1. NCBI lineage: Eukaryota > Metazoa > Chordata > Chondrichthyes > Orectolobiformes > Rhincodontidae > Rhincodon > Rhincodon typus. The sequence goes on along the minus strand of NC_063354.1, from coordinate 5,117,757 downwards.
ATCTGCCTCTACCACTCTCTAAGGCAGCACATTCCATATTTCCATTACCCTCTGGTTGAAAAAAAAACAGTTTCATTCAGAACTCCCCTAAAGCATTTACTTCTCACCCTCTAATACTGAGCCTGAAAGACCAGAGTTGGAACATAGATCACGTACAAGATCACCGAATGACAGGACAGGGTCAAGGGACTGAATGGCCCATGTCTATTCCGAAGACATTTTTGCTGTGGGAGCCTCCACACAGTCAATTCAGGCTAATTCAAACCTAAAGGATCTGGGCATTCTGCCAAGTGAACCTCTATGTGGGGAGTTGCCAATATCTGCCACAGGGAATCTCTTGTATCAATGCCAAGTGCTGCCTACAGGGAATTCACTGAAATACAGGCACTGTCTCAGAATAAATCTCGCCAATCACCACCCAATTTCAAAGACAGCAGTTGGTAAATTAATAATTCTGAGCTGGAGTTTGAAAATCCATTTCAAATTCAGCTGCTCTCCCGATATAGCATTTCCACAACAGATCCCTTCGTCTGGAGGGTAACCTTTTAAGTAGAAAAATACTATTCTAAAATTATTTCTTGGTTTGGTTAGACCACATCTGGAATAGTATGTGCAGCCTCAGTAGTTTCTTTTTAAATACAAGACATCCATAATAACAGCGAACAAACCATCCACTGGAACAACCGCAAACTTAGCTCCATGGAGACACCAACCACAAGCTCATCCAGTATTCACCAATTGTCATTATCTATTGGCTCCATACAGCTCCAAACCCACATCCACCAGCAATCCCCTCCCCTAGATAGTTACTATCAATCAATAGGGAAATGTGGTGGTTTTGTTTTGAAGAGTCACATTATTTGGCAGGAAGAGGAATGAAAGAAAGAAACTTAAAAATAATTTGATAGCGAAGGGGAGAGAAGGACAAAGAGTCCCCACTGAAGATGGCACTGGTTGGGGGGAAGGGTGTCCTGAATAGTGTACATGGGCAGCAGGTCTGTAGTATTATGCACAGGTAATGGCTTCTCCCAGAGCACAGGATTTACACAGGAGCAGGGTACAAGGAGTGCCCAACATTTCACCAGGGTAAATGCAGCAGGTAATGTGGGACCTTTGGCCCAAGTCTGTGCTATTCCTGCTGGACAAGGTTAATGAGCACTGTTTCGCATCAGGACCAGGATGGGAGCAACAGCAAAGTCACAAAAAACCCCTGCAGCGCATGGAGTAAAACAGAAAATACATCAGAGGGGGATGTGACATCTCCCATTTCAGCTCCTCATCCTCCCCCAAATAACTATGTTCCAGGTTCTCAAGTAAAGAACAGAGATTCAACTGATGCACCTTCAGCATTTCAGGATACAGATGCACCTAGAAGGACAAGGGCAGCAGATACATAGGAACATCACCACCTGCAAGCTCCATTCCAAGCCACATACCATCCTGACTTGGAAATATATCGCTGACCCAGAGACAGTGAAGGGACAAAGTCCTAGAATTCTCTCCCTAATGGCATTGTGGGCCAACCTACAGCACATGGATGGCAGTAGTTCAAGAAGGCAGCTCACCACCTCCCTCAAGGGCAACGAGGGACAGGCAATTAAATACTGGCCCTGTCAGTGATACCCACTTCCCATGAAAGAATATTGAAAAAAAAATACATCCCAACGTACAGACAAGCTTGCCCTTTGGAAACAAAAATGCACTCTCTCCAAATACTGTCAACATTACTGGACTGAAGCAGCAAATGTTTCAGGTACCTGGGTCTCAGTGCAATGTCCAAACAAAGTTGCAACAACCAGCTTCATTTATTTAGTGCCTTTATCATAGTCAACCATTCCAAGCTGCTTTGTAAATAAAAAATAATATTGACACCAACGCACAAAAGAATAAAGAGCAGGAGGACTGCAGCGGTTCAAAAAGGTAACTCAGCACCACCTTCTCAAGGGCAACTAGGGATGGGCAAGAAATGCTGGCCAGACAGCGACGCCCACGTCCCACAAATGAATGAAAAAAAGACCAGATGGATCTAAAAGGTGGGTTTGATGGAGTTACCTTAAAGAGGCAGAGGTCAAGGGGAGACATTTAAACAGGGAATTCCAGAACGTAGGGCCCAGGCAATTAAAAGCTGCAATAGTAGGGTCATTAAAATCAGTTCTGTTGAAGAGGCTAGAACTGGAGGCTACAGGGAGGGGGAGAAAATGAGGCAATGAATACGAGGCTGATTTTTATTTTAAACTATGATGCTGTCAGGCCAGGAGCCAAGATAGATCAGAAAGTACAGGGTGGTTATATGAACAGGAATTATGAGCCAGAGTCTTGACTCAGATAAAAGTTTACAGAAAATGTTAGACAGGTGACCAACCTGGAAAACAGTGGAACAAACACATTTGAAGGTAACAAAACAATGGGAGAAAATCTAATTGATAAAGGTGTACAACAGTTATGTATAACACACCCTCTTATTATATACACACACCTTCTTAAACACTGCTCTCAGTGAAGCTAGCTGGTCCACACTGGGATTGTCACTGTCTGCACCAGGCCAAACTTCAGGAAATGTCAACACTTCCCTCTCAAACCAACCACCTCTGTCAGAGGACAGTGTGACCAATGATACTAGGGCACAACTGGCAAAAACCTCATTCTGTCTCAAAATGTGTCTCCAAGTGCGGATAGGGGGAGGCTTCTCACAATTTTGCTCCATTCAGGAGAAAAGCCCACCCTCTTTGCATCCAAAAGTATAGTGAACACACAGACCCATGGAGATTCAGCTGGGCGCTCACTGGCACCATCCATGCCAACATCTTCAATATCACTGCTGCCAAACTCTCCATCAGAGCTTTGTGCCACTGGCCTGGCAGCTTCTGTAATGAGCTATTGAACCACACGCACATGCACACGCATACACACACGCACCTTTATGGATAACTGGCAACAAAAAAAAATGATGAGATCTTTTTCTAATCACATCAAGTTATAAGAAGCTCTGGTGCTGTTGACTTTTTAAAATTGATAGTCTAGATACAGATAATAACAATAAATCTGGGCAACTGCCAACTGTTGAGGATAGTTAACTGCTTCAGGTGAATCCTGATGCACTGAGGGATTGGGCTTGTGAGTGGAAAATGACGCTTACCTAAGTGCAGCATCATATTTGCAGACGGGATAATTTTATTAAAAATTCATTCATGTGGGCATCAGTGGGTGGTCTGGCATTTGTTGCCCATCCCTTAGTTGCCTTTAGGTGGTAGTGAGCTGCCTTCTTGAACCACAGCTTTCAATAATAGGATTCATTTGAGCAGAAACGGAGACACTCAAAGCATAAAAACAGTTAGAAAGTGACTACAAGAAAGCATTAGAGGTCAGGACATTCTAGAATATAGGAGCTCAAGAGCAAAGTCCTGGCATTTTGGTTAGGCGAGGCCTGAGTTAGAATACAATATTCAGTCTCATCTGCTGACGTAGGGAGGGATAATGAGACTTTGGAAAGGACGCCAAGGTAAAAAAAGAAAAATAATAAATAAATAAAATCGCCATAATTCTACCAGACCATACAGCTCCTCGAGAGAGAGACGACTGGTGGTGGTTCTACCAGAGGGTCACCATGCCTCAGGTGAGGGGAAGAGATTGAGAAGGCCAGTAGGAATTGAACCCATGCTGTTGACATCACTCAGCATTGCAAACCAACCATCCAAGCCATTACAGAAGCTGCCAGGCCAGTGGCACAAAGCTCTGATGCAGACTTTGGCAGCAGTGATATTGAAGATGTTGGCATGGATGGTGCTAGTGGGTGCTGAGCTGAATCTCCACGGTTGTGGGTGTTCACTATACTTCTGGATGCAAAGAAGGTGGCCTTTTCTCCTGACTTTCTGAATGGAGCAAAATTGGCTCAACATGCTGGAACCCTACACTTTAGAGAGGTGCAGGCTTATAGGTGATCCAGTTGAAGTTTATAAAACATTGGAGTATGGCGAAGAGACCAAATTTCCTAATGTGTTCCAAACCTAAAATGATTAATGTTTGAACTCATTACTGTGATTTATTGCCAATGGGAAATAGATATATTGACCAAACAATTTGATGAGTGCAAGGAAGGAAATTCAAAACAAACTAAGGTTTGGAGAGGGAGAAATAAGAGGTTGTGATGAGGCGAGGAGGGAAGGTGAAGACTAGCTAAAACCAACCAAGTTTGGATTTTATAGATCTTTATAAAAATTTCCTTTTTGTTTAAAAAAGATCACACAACATTTGAGCAAACAGAAATTGGATCAGAGAGATTTTACTCTGAGCATCAGCAGCCGTTGTGCATTAGAAAGACAGAGGAATGTAATATTAAACAAATTACAAATGCAGACAGTAATATTCACAGCTCCAGGAAATTTCTAATTTAAGAGCCAAGTGATCACGAAGAGTATTTTTTAAAACTGACAGCATTTTACCAGACAGCAAAACACAAATTAGAAACAGATTTGGAAAGAACAGGTTCGGACAGCTTTGGTACAATGTTCAGTTAAAATCCTTCCTTTCCCCCGTCGAAGAACTGTTTACATCCCCCTGTCAGCAACTGTCCATTTTCAGCAGGTTTGCTGAAAGGGAGAGCATTAGATTGGGATACATAGTCTGGGCGTGGATTTGGTCCTGCATCCAGGCAGGATACCAGCACAGAAAGAAAGAACTTAATTGCACTCACTTTGAATGAGGTACTTGCCAAGTGTAGTCGCTACTATAATGCGGGGAACGCCAAAGTCAACAGCCACACAGTAAATTCTCACTAACGTCGGCGTTGCTGCAAGTAGATAATCTTTTTGTGATACTGGTCGAGGGATAAACATGGCCAGGGTACTGAAGGGAACTTCTTTGCTCTCTTCCCAAATTGCCATAATGATGTCTTTTCCACTCACCGGAGGGGGATGGGGCTTCAGTTTATTGTTTTAATCAAGCAGATGGCACTTCTGACAGTGTTGCACTCAGAGTGTAAGCCAAGATTGAATGCTCAGGTCTTTAGAGTGGGGCTCGAGTTTCTGACTTTCTAACTGAGGCAGGAGTGCTGCCCACTGAGTAATGACCTATAGTGATCTTGTTATGCCTGTATAACCAGGATGTCAAATTAGAAGCAGGGGCTCACCATTCAGAGCTTTGAACATACTCCACCATTTAATAAAATCGTGGCTGATCTGACTGCGGCCTCAATTCTACTTTCTGTCCACTCCCTACAACTTGTTAATCAAGAATCAATCTAACTCTGCCTTAAAAATATTCGATGACCAACCTTCAACCACTCTGTGGTAAAGAAATTCACAGACTAACAACCCCCAAAAGAAGAGAATTCTTATCTCCATGTTAAAATGGGTGACCCCATAGACCATAAGATGTAATCGCAAAGTAGGCCATTCTGCCCATCACTTCCACGCTGCCATTCAATGAGACCATGGCTGATCTGATAATCCTTTTAAACAGCGTCCCACAGTTCCAGACTCTCCTACAATGGGAGACATCCTCTTGTGAAGCATCCTGTCAACCTGCAGAAGGATCCTGGATGTTTCAATAAGAATTGCCTCTCATGCTTCTAAACTCCAATGGATACATGCGTCACTCTTCCTCATAAGATAAGCCCTTCAAGTGAGGAATGAGTCAAGCGAACTGTCGCTGTACTGCTCCTAATGCTAAAGAAACCAAGATTTAAACTATACTTCAGATGTGCTCTCACCAATGTTCTGTAGAAGCAGAGGAAAGCCTCCATACTCCTACATTGCATTCCCCTTCCAATAAACATTAACATGTTATCTTCTTTCTAGTCATTTGCTGTGCCTGCAGACCAACATTTTGTCAGAACTGGCTGCATGAGTTCCAATTATTTACTTTCAGAAAATGCCAGGTTTAGGGTGCGGTGTCATCGCAAAGGTCTATAAAATAAAGGAATTGGGCTCAGTCCCATGGAATTAGTTGGATCAGAAGCCAGAAAGTATTTCTTTTTGCACAGTTATGATCTTCCAGAACAGGGTACTGAAAGCAGCCACAAGTATGGATTCAATATGAGCCTAAAAGGGAACTTGACAAGTTGCTGAGTGAAAGCACTTTCAGCACAAACAAAAACAGAAACTGCGAGCAAAGCTCAACAGACCGGGCAGTATCTCTGGGAAGAAAGCAGAGTTAATGTTTCCAGTCCAGTGACTCCTCATCAGAACAGTCAATAGCTGGGAAAAGGTGCCAAAGTCAAAATGGTGTTGTTGTTGAACAGATAGGTAGAGACAGAGCCAGAAAGAGATATGAAAGGGCAGGTGAACAAGGAGATTAAGGATACCAGGCCAGGAACAAAGATAAGCTGGAAGGTGTAATCTGGGACCTTGGAATGGTCAGGAGGGAGGAGGTAAACATGCAGGTGCTACACCTTCCAAGATAGCATGAGAAGGTGCCTTGGGGGTGAGAGGAAATGTTGGAGTGGACCGCAGTGTCCCAGAGGAATGCTGACAAGCGAGGGGCAGGGAATATGTGCACAATCCTTTGCATGCAGAACCTGGTGAGGGTGGTAAGTGAGAGCCAGGGAACCCTACCATTGTTGTGGAACGGAAGGGAAGGGAAAGGGTGAGACAGAGGTGTAGGAGATGGATCGAACACAATTAAGGATCTTGTCAGTAGCAAGGAATCATCAGTTGAGGAAAAAGGTGGACATTTCTCAGGCCTGTTATGGAAGGTGGCATTAAATCAAATACATGTGACAAACAGGGAAACTAGGAGAATAGGATGGAATCCTTACAGGAAGCAGGGCAGGGTGTGAGAACACATACTTGAGATAACTGTGGGAGTCAGTCTACTCCCAGAAATGGAAACAGAGATGTTGAGGAAGGGAAGGAAGGATGAAGTCGGAGATGAACCAGGTGAGGGCAGGGTGGAAATTGGAGGCGATATTGATGAATTTTTCCAATTCAGAACGAGACAGGGGAGCAATATCAATGATGTCACTTTCCAGGTGAAGCAGTGATATACCTGCACTTCACTCAATCTAGTCTATTGTCTTTGCTGCTCACAATGTGGTCTGCTCTACATTGGAAAGACAATACACAGACTGGGTGAGTGCTTTGCAGGGCTCCGTTCACAAAAATGACCCCAAGCTTCCAGTTGCCTGCCACTTTAACACACCACTATGTTCCCAGGCCAACATTCCTGTCACAGGCTTTGCTGCAATTATCCAGCAAGCCTCAGTGCAAGCTCGAAGAACACCACCTTATTTTCCACTTGGGGACTCTGCAGCCTCCAGGACTCAATAGAGTTCATTAACTTAAAAACCTAATTCCATTGTTCCATGGTTTTTAACCCACTGCACACCTGGTCCTGTTATCACACGGGCTGCTTTTAGCACAGTCACCCATTCCCTAGGCATATTGCATTCTACACAGCTAACCCATTTTCTAACTCTTATTATCACTTATTCAGCTTTTCTTCCGTCCTAGCCTGCCAGCCATAATCTGCTTGTTTACTGTCTCCTTTCGTATCTCTCAGGGTCTCTGGTCTCTGGGCTCTGTCTCCACCTATGCCCGTTCTCAACTTCGGGTTTATCATAAATACCACCTTTTCCCAGTTACTGACAGTTCTGACGAGGAATTACCAACTTGAAATGTTAACTCTGCTTTTGCTCCACAGACACTGCCAGACCTGCTGAGTTTATCCAACAATTTCTGTTTTGGTTTGTTTAGATCTCCAGCATCTGCAGTTCTTTGCTTTATTTCATCTTCAGCAGAATTAACTAGGGTCAAAGGATGTCGTGGTTACTGTGGTCTTTCAGACTTCTGTTTTAAATGTCTGATGGCACCAGAATATCATCCTCAGGGAGTCTCCACCCATTTAAATAAACAATGATGATTTAAACAGTGCCTGGAAAGCCCCCCCGCCCCGAATGTGCTGACTGCAGCATTTTTCTCCACAGCTGTCTCCCCAAGGGGAGAGTGTGTTGTTTGGAGTTTTTTGCGGGTGTGCAGCAAGCTCACAGGAGACATGCCTGCTCTTTGTTTTGAATGTTTGAGTAACCACAGCAGTGTCAGGCATTGCTCAATTGGTAGCCTTCTCACCTCAGAGATAAGACAGTCGTGTGTTTCAAGTGTCCCTCGGAGATTGGTGCACTCAATCAGGGTCAACACTGCGTGTGTGCAGCACTGAAGGATAGCTGCAGTGTCAGCAGCACTGCTTTTTTTGGATGTGATATGAAACAGTAATTTCATCTGTTCTCTCAGGTCAGTGTAAAAAAATTCCATATTTCAAAAGAGGAGGGGAGATTTGACCTGGCCAACAATTATCCCTGATTCAATATTCAGAGATTACTGTTGGTGGTGGATTGCTGTGTACTAATTAGCTGTCACACTACAACTGCACTTAAAAAAGTTCTCATTTGTCGTAAAGAGGACTGAGACTTCCTGGAATCTCTGTCTATGCGTATTACACACTAGTAAGAGTTTCTACTGCGTGACTCAGAGCTTGTAACTCAAAAGGGGTACAGAGGAGGACCTGCATGTTGGGCTTTATACTAAATAACTGACCAGGTAACTCAGTATTCACCCCTCCTCCAAGTTCCAAGCAACAAATAAAAATGAGAATGGCTGTGATTCCACCAACCCCTCACTGCAACAGAAGGGAGGGTGCACCACAAGCAGAATCTCTGCACAATCTGGCAGCTACAAGCCTTAGTTACTAAACTGGTGACATTCCCCCACTAGGCCACCATCGTCCCATTCTTGCCCATCTTTATACAGCAGCATAAAGGAGAGCAAGGACTGCAGCAAACAGCCAGCACACTGGTCAGGAAGCAGTTCAGGAAGACGGGTTCATTCAACTGGACAACAGTCACTCTGATGTTTTCCCCATAAAATAGGAGACAGTCCCTCAAATCAGGTTCATCATTCATTCAACTGATGGCCAAACTTCCCCTTCAACTTCACTCTTCTGCCACGTGTCATATCTCCTCAAACTGCCCCAAAATCTAGGGAGCACCGTTTTGAACATATTCAAGACTCATGGTCATAGCTCTTAGAACAACACATTCCAGAAATCAGAGATAGTAGGAACTGCAGATGCTGGAGAATCTGAGATAACAAGGTGTACAGCTGGATGAACACAGCAGGCCAAGCAGCATCAGAAAATTTTCTGAAGAAGGGTCTAGGCCCGAAACGACAGCCTTCCTGCTCCTCTGATGCTGCTTGGCCTGCTGTGTTCATCCAGCTCTACACCTTGTTATCTCACATTCCAGAAATCCCTGTCTTTTTGATTCATTCACACGATGAGGGCATCACCAATATATTGCCCAGATGGCAGTTCAAACTCAACCACATTGATGAGAGTCTGGAATCACATGTAGGCCAGACCAGCTAAGGATGGTAGCTTCATTCCCTAAAAGAACATTCACGAACATGTGTTTTTCCAATAATTGACGTTGTTTCATGTTCATCATTAGAAACTAATTCCGGATTTGTATTAAACTCAAATTCCACCATCTGACATGGCAAGATTCAAACCTGGGTCTCTGGATCAATAGTCTAGTGATAATACCACTAAGTGTTTCTAGAAATTCCAGTTTTAAATCTAGTCCTTTTTTATTTAAGAAAATGAACCCATACTTGGAGATTCTGCCCAGAGCACTCAGTGTGCAGCTTCAGGGTGTTACTGAACTGTCAACACTTTAAACTAAAAGGATACACATCTCACACTGCACTCTTGCCTGGGACAGACTGGCCACTCGAGGTGGCTGTTTTATCAACAGCAAGAGATAAAAGCTGCTCTGTGAACACTGAGGATCAGCATCTGCTTCACTGAGCACTGTAGGTAAACTGTGGGCCATTAGCACACAGCTGACTCGCAACTTGGAGAAGCTCAGAGGGCATGAAAAATAATCAATTTTCATAACATCAGGTTTAAAAAAAGGGAAACAAAGTAATTTAACACGCCTGCCTGGAAACTTCCTCCATATTAGCAGTAACCACTGTTACACCCCCAGTGAGTAAAATTCCTTGGAAAAATGAACTTCTACTCAAACAGAAACTTCCATTTTCATAATAATTATTGAGACACAGAGTACATCACTGGCACAGAGCTGCCAGGACCTCCCAACAATGAAGCAACCAGTTCAGCAGATGAATGTGACTTGCAACCTCAAACAGAAATTACAAGTGTACAACCACACACAAATAAATGAAGGTTGGTGTACTACAACAGTCAAGGAGTGGGCCGAGGTCCTTCAAGAACATGAGTTTCAGATATGATCAACAGCAACAAAACAAGCCGTGTTTATGCCTGGAAATGCATTCCTTAGACGTAGAGGCAGAAGTGTGGCTAAGATTGAATTTGAGAACAAGTTTTGAGATTCTCTATCTACACAGAGGGTCTGCAGTATGTGGATGTAGCAGTCAGGACAATAAGGTCCTGGCAATAACTGGATACAGAGGTATCCATCTGAGCAACAGTGGTTATTGCTAATATGGAGGGAGTATCCATCTGAGCAAAACACCCCACGTGGCTGCAAAAAAAGTGGTAAGGTTCTGAGACATTTTATTTTCTTTTTTTAAGAAACAAAAGGAAAAGCAGGAAGAGACAGCTGTTAGACACTAGCAATCAAATGCAAGTTCAGAACACCAGTCACGCAGAAAGGCAATGGAGCAACTCTCACATTGCTATCGGTGAACCGAAGGTGATCTCAGGGCATTTCAATTTCTTGTCCTCAGATTAGAGTCATAGAGATGTACGGCACGGAAACAGACTTTTCAGTCCAACTTGTCCATGCCAACCAGATATCCTAAATTAATCTAGTCCCATTTGCCACCATTTGGCCCATATTCCTCTAAACCTGTCCTATGCACGTACTCATCCGGTTGCCTTTTAAATGTTGCAATTGTACCAGCCTCCGCCACTTCCTCTGGCAGCTCATTCCATACACATATCATCCTCTGCGTGAAAAAGTTGTCCCTTGGGTCCCTTGTAAATTTGTCTCCTCTCACGTTAAACCTTTGCCCTATAATTTTGGACTCCGCTACCCTGAAGAAAAGACTCTGGCTATTCACCCTATCCATGCCCCTTATGATTTTATAAATCTCTATAAGGCCACCCCTCAGCCTCCAACACTACAGGGCCAAGACCCCCAGCCGACTCAGCTTCTCCCTATAGCTCAAACCCTCCGATCCTGGCAACATCCTTGTAAATCTTTTCTGAACCCTTTCAGGTTTCACAACATCTTTCCTATAGCATGAAAACCAGAAAGGCATGCAGTATTCCAAAAGTGGCCTAACCAATGTGCTGTACAGCCACAACATGACATCCTAATTCCTATTCTCAATGCAAGATTAACAAAAACAGAGGCTGGAACGTGGATGCCTGATGGGGAGTGCACATTGACTTCTGCAGTCAGAGCGCAACGTGAGCTGGGAACTTGATTGTTTCTAGAAAGGGCCTAATAAATAGATGTAGAGCCTCCACACTGGGTTGGAGATACTGCACTCTCTAACACTGCCTGTTTCCGAGTAGAGATGGGTGTAGAGGAGCTAATACAGTACAAACAGCCCTGACGCATCTTCACTTTCTAAAGAGTAACCCAGTGAAAGTAAACCTTTTTCAGTTGCATAGTGAAGTCAGGAGAACTATAGAGCAACGTGTGTATCGGTGAGGCTGTGGGTAAACTGACAGTCCACACTCACTCCAAAAACCTCTCAGGATAAGAAGCAAATGCAAATGTTGAACCAGTGACTGGCAGTGGACCCAGCTGTCACATAAACCCAACTAACAATGAGCAGCCACAGCGGGGAAAGAGCTTTCTACAGTAAAGCCATGAAGTTGGGACTTCCTCATTCTCGCCACGTCGCCAGAGCGGGAAAGAGAATTTCGGCATCATTTTCAAACTGAAACTAAGTGACAAACTCCTCACTGGACACATTGCAGGCCAGGTCCCAGCCTAAGGGATCATTACTCGCACTTGCTCATTTCAAGTGATAGCATTCCGATTCTCGTATTTTTTTTCTCGCTCTTTCTCTCTGGTTATCAATCACAGACAACTTTTTTAAAAAAATCTTTCAGGCACAGGAACCCAGACTCGGAGCAAATCAAACAGCTCCCGCTCCGCACCAACCACAGACACATTCACTTTCCAATACCTTGACACTGGAATCCTTGTTTCCCGAAACCCCTGCAATAAAACAGAGAACAGGAGCGTTAGAGAGAGAGGGGTAAAAGAAAATACAAGGGCAATAATAAAACCCACACTGGGATGAAGAAAACAGGAGGAGCATCAGGAAACACAAACGAGACGTCACAAGAATTATGAAACAAAATAGGAGGATCAGGAAACCAAAGAACAATTTGGGAGGAGGGGGGAAAAAAAGGAATTCGGAAACAACACAACGCAAAACTCGAAGTGGGACGGGATGAGAGTGAGAGACAGCAAAAACAGTTCAGCAATCTGATCAGGAGGGCGGGAGAGAGAGAGAGACAAAGTTTGCACAGGGAGAGTTTGGGGATAAGTTTTGATTGTCCTGGTGTTTTGGGGCAGGGTGGGGATGGGACTGGAGTTTGTGCAAGGCAGTGTGGAGGGGAGGGGGTAAATCCCCCTCTCTCTCTCTCTCTTCTTCACTCACTCACTCACTCACTCACTCACCAAATGAAATCGGTGCAGTGGCTGCAGAAGGTCGGCTGTTTGAAGAAGCGGGCGGTGAACTTGTGATCCTTCACCTCACACACATTCTTCTGCCGCAGGGCTCCCTGGCGAGCGAACCGATTCACGGTCTCTCCACCGTCTCCCTCTGCATCGGCCATTTTATTGCAATCGCACCCCCCCCCCCCCCCAACCCCCAACCCCCCCCCCCCCCAAACAACAAAAAGGATAGAAAACACACAAAATTTAAAAAAAAACTCACTCTCCGCCCCCCCCCGCCACAAAATCAAATAAATTGCAGAAAGTGTAGGTGTGACGGAGGCGGAGAGTGACTGAGAGGTGCCCAGCACCGAACCCTCGCTCTTTATCACTGGCAGGAGCTCCGCCCGGCAGGAGCCGCAGCGTCAGAGCCCCAGCCTCCAGCATTGAGCCAGCCGGGGCGGCTCAACACCACCCCCTGCTGCCGCGGCGCAGGGGCTGCAAGCAGCAACACACCGCTCCAGGGGACTCGCTGTCACCGCTACCTTCCTAGTCAACCTGTTCAGTGATGTCACTACACACAACTTCTCGAACAGGTGGGACTTGAACCTTTGCCTCCCAGCCCAGAGGGTGCGGCACTACCACTATGCCACAAGACACCCCGTTCCAGGCACCAGGCTCGGATCCTGCTCCAGACAGTTTCCTGATCAACCTGTGCAGAATTGTCATAACGCAGATGGGACCAGAGGCAGGGACATTCCCACGCTGCCCCAGGAGCCCTAATGTAGATATTTGCTAAACAACCTGTTCAGGGATGTTATGACTCATATCTGGAGCATGTGAGACTTGAACCTGGACCTCCCAATTCACAGGGACGGGCGCTACGAGCTGCCCCACAACAGCCCTTCAGACACAGCGGTACACGCTGACAAGTGATTTCCACGTGTGTTTTGGGTGGTGGAGGACACGCTGAGTCGTGGTATGATTGCTAGACTGTTAATCCAGAGACCCAGATAATGTTCCTGGGATAAAACAAAGAACTGCAAATGCTGGAAAAGTGAAACAAAAACAGAGATTGTGGTTTTGGAGAGGGATCACGGTTTTCCTCTCCACATCTATTGCCAGACTTAGTAGGAACTGCAGATGCTGGAGAATCTGAGATAACAAGGTGTAGAGCTGGATGAAAACAGCAGGCCAAGCAGCATCATAGGAGCAGGAAGGC